>NW_028261389.1:12282939-12395439 GCF_051295495.1 Thamnophis sirtalis
AAAAGGGGTTTTATCGGGATGAGGAGTCGGCTTCATGCCTTTGGGGAGCCTAGGTCAAAACAATCTGGCTTAGAAATAAACATCTGTTTCAAGTGGATCATGGCCTATCTACTCAACACCGAACATTGTTTCTCCTGCATTTGGGATACCATATAACTATGACATTTGTTACTGTTGCATAAATATTTAAGCATAATCCATCTCCACCTGATTTTAATTCCACCATGCTTCGCTCCGCGTATGAAACTGTAGCTTCCAATCTGACAAGATGATATTACTGTACAATATGTGATTTGGTTGAAAAGTAACCAGATTTGAAGCATCCATCAATCACAGCAAGTGCACACACAGGTTACTAAAGCTGTCAATTTCAATCAAGTCTGTAATTAAATACATCACCAATATAGATTTTGTGTACAAATGTCACTTATTCTTTCAGATGCTGCTTCTAGAACAAATCGCGCTTCGCCGTCTTTGAACGTGCTTTTAAAATATAGGGTTCGTTATTCTTTTAATGCATGACATCTCCATCCATTTCTTTCCAACATCCTGGGCTACATTTATTTCAAGACTAGATGCTCAGGTAGCCTTGAACAATTTCCTCCTTTCTGTTTTATTCTCAGGGTGCCTGAGAATGTGTTTCATTTTTTCCCCGTTCGGTTTATTTGTGGTTTATTTGTTTTTGTTTTGTTTACTTCATTCTTGTAGCAGTTTGTTCTTGCCTTGTTCTGGCTGCGGTGTTCTGGCTATGTTGTTTTCCATAATACGTATTTCTCCCCGCTTCTCAATTTGAATATCCTCCCTTTATCTTTCAACTAATGAAATAAGTACAAGAATTCCACTTAGAACATCACTGGGTCTTTTCCTTGTCAAAAGCACCTCCTTTTCTCATCAAATGGAATGAGAACTGATATAAAAATTTGCAGGGGGATTTTCTGCATAGCACTACATTTGCCTTATAAAATGATACAAAAAGACACTTTTTAAGGACCATGATTGCTATGTGCTCAGGGTTAATGGGAGTTTTTGCCTCTGAAAACCAGTTTCTGAGAAACAGTAGCTTAAAAAGGGTATTGTCCTCATCCTTGTAGGCTGCTTGTAGAGCAGAACAGAAAAGAACAGTTGGAAGGGACCTTAGAGGTCTTCTAGTCCAATGTCCTGCATAAGCAGGAGATCCGATACCATTCCAGACACGTGGCTGTCCAGTCTCTTCTTAAAAGACTGGACAGACTTAAATTCAGTCTAAACATCCTCTAATTTTAACTGTGCGACCCATCATCATAAGGCAGCTTTTCATTCCTTATTGCATAGAATTAAACCTCTAATTTTTAGCTTCACCGAGAGAACAAAATTGTTTCAACTTTTCTAAAAGGTAAAACAGGATTCTTTTGCTAGATGGTATACCAAATCCAGATGTGGTGGCTCAGTGGCTAAGACGCTGAGCTTGTCAATCAGAAAGGTTGGCAGTTTGGCGATTCGAATCCCTAGTGCTGAGCAATGGAGAGAGCTCCCGTCACTTGTCCCAGTAACTGCCAACATACCGGTTTGAAAGCATGTAAAAATGCAACTAGAAAAATAGGAACCACCTTTGGCGGGAAGGTAACAGCACTCCATGTGCCTTTGGCATTTAGTCATGACGGCCACATGACCACAGAGAAATCTTTGGACAGCGCTGGCTCTTCGGTTTTGAAACGGAGATGAGCACCGCCCCTAGAGTCAGGAACAACTAGCACATATGTGCAAGGGAAACCTTTACCTTTACCTTTTATGCTAAATCCATCTATTGCTCTTGCTATAATAAGGGATAAGAGAATGGATAAAATTGAATTACCAAGTACATGTCATTTGGCCTTTATTTAATCTTCAAATAAGCTTTAGAACTGTTCCTGGACAGTTAATCTTCAGTTTTGTAGCCCATGTACAAAAAATTGTGAGGCAATTACAAGTCGGGGGGATAGAGGGAAGAAGAGCATCTTACCTCAGTTTCCAATGAGGTATCACGAACCCTGCTAGCAAATTATAACTTCTGTAACATTAAAGCTCTGTTGGCCTGCCAATTATGAAGGTGCTAGTTTGTCAGAAGACAAAACCTCCTCAGGGACATCCATCGAAATCCGACAATAGCCCAGTTTAGTGTTTATTAATCAGCGGGGCAGATCTTTGAGAGAGTGCTTGGGATGGATGAAGGCACGAGGAAAGTCCCCACTACCTGAAGGGGCTTCACAAATCAACATGGCTCCCTTGTTTCTAAGAGTGAAGTGAAGCAAACACCTTGCTTTTACTTTGCAAGCATCACTCTAGTCAAGATGGTCGCCCATTACTTCACCTATTCACCTTTACAAAGGGAACTGTATGTTCTTCCGTAGGAAAACCTCTTCATTCGGATTTAATCCATTTTCCGCTGGCCTATTAATCAGCACTACAATCTTCCTAGGCCTTATAATTTTTTTTAATAATTTCTTTATAATACTTATAATAATCGAGCAGGCCCTGAGCTCAGGCAAATTGCGAATCCACTTGAACGTTACAGCGTTTTAAATCTTTCGTGCACTCCTAATAGAGCTCTTCGTTATTTTCAGACCTCTTTTATTTTATTTTATTTATCTGCTTTTAATCCTCTTTCTGCATTCAGCACTAAGCAGTTATATAAATCAAATCAATCAGTAAGTTTAGGGGGGGGGGGAAATAATCTATTTAAAACAGAACTGAGAAGCACTCAGGATTCATTTTGGATTCCCAGAGGACCTCCTATAATTGGTGAAACCAAGATTTGGGAATCACTTTTATGCCATGTCAGAGACTTTAAAAGTCACTGACACTGGTCTAGCATTGTACAAAATATTTCCTAGACCAATTCCCAATTACAGCTCATCTGTCTGGAACCCGCACTGCATATTGGAAATTAATACAATTGAGCGAGTCCAGAGATATTTCACAAGAAGAGCCCTCCACTCCCCTGCTCACAACAGAATACCTTCTACCAGCAGGCTTGAAATTTTGGGCTTAGACAACTTAGAACTACGCCGCCTTCAGTCTGACCTAAGTGTAGTACATAAAATGATCTGCTACAATGTCCTACCTGTCAATGACTACTTCAGCTTTAACTACAATAATACAAGAGCACACAATAGATACAAACTCAAGGTAAACCGCTCCAAACTCAATTGCAGAAAATAAGACTTCAGCAACAGAGTGGTCAACGCCTGGAATGCTCTTCCTGACTCCGTTGTTACACCCTCAAACCCCCTTTAAGTTAAGCTTCCACCTTAAACTGTCTCTACCAGTGGTGGGTTTCAAAAAATTTTCAAACCTACTCTGTGGGTGTGGCCTCCTTTGTAGGAGTGGCTTGCCGGCCATGTGACCTGGTGGGAATGGCTTGCCGGCCATGTGTTTTCTTTCTTTCTTTCTTTCTTTCTTTCTTTCTTTCTTTCTTTCTTTCTCTCTCTCTCTCTCTCTCTCTCTCCTTCCTTCCTTTTGTCTCTCTGTCCTTTTTCCTTTTTTTCTTTCATCTCTCTCTCACTTTTTCTTTCTTTTTTTCTTTTTTTCTTTTTTTCTTTATTTCGTTCTTCCTTTTATTCTCTTTCTCTCTCTGTGTAAGTCTGTCTGTCTGTCTGTCTGTCTGTCTGTCTCTCTCTCTCTCTCTCTGTGTGTGTGTGTGTGTGTGTGTGTGTGTGTGTGTGTGTGTGTGTGTGTGTGTGTATGTCAGTGATGGGTTTCAAACATTTTTGGAACCTCTTCTGTAGGTGTGGCCTGCTTTCGGGGTCCACTGGTAAAACCTCTTCTAACCGGTTCGGTAGATTTGACGAACCGGTTCTACCAAACTGGTGCGAACTGATAGGAACCCATCTCTGGTCTCTACCATGTACCTCACCCCATTCCTAAGCGGTCTGTAAGGGGCATGCATAAGCGCACCAATGTGCCTACCGTCTCTGTCCTAATGTTCCTTTTTATTTGTATCCATTTCATGTACTTATAATCATGTTTATTCCTTATATCTGTTATCTAATATATGCTTGACAAAATAAATAATAAATAAAATTAAATAAATAAAAGGAGGAAATAGATTCCTTAATGTTATGGGGAAGAGGCTACCTCCGGTTCCTAAGGCTTTGAAGGAGACAGGAGGCAAATTGTACTCCCAAACTTGCAAGATTCTGTTAATGCAGCTTTAGAATAAAGTAGAATTAGTGTACAACATCTGGGTTTGGTTTCCTATCTGATCTACAGCTAGTCCTCACCTTACAACAGTTCATTTATTTATTTATTGACCATTCAAAGTTAGAACGGCATTGAAAAAAGTGAATTATGACCATTTTTCACACTTATAACTGTTACAGCATCCCCATGGCCGCATGATGAAAATTTAGATGCTTGGCAACTGACTCATATTTATGTCGGTTTGCCCGGGGGCCAGGGTCATGTGATCACCTTTTGTGACCTTCTGACAAGCAAAGTCAATGAGGAAATCCGATTCAATTAACAACCGTGTTACTAACTTAACAATTGCGAGATTCACTTAACAAATGTAGCAAGAAAGGCCGCAAAATGGGGCAAAACTCACTTAACAAAGGTCTCACTTAGCAACAGAAATCTGGGGCTCGGTTGTGGTCATAAGTCGAGGACTACCTGTACTTGGTAAGACTGACATAATCCATCTTTGAAGTATGTGTTTGTGCCTGTGTGTTGAATGGAAAGTTTCATATTGCAAACACTGATGGAAAATTCGTTTAAGAAATTGGTCATATGGGTAGGTTGAGAATTGTCAACAAGGGAATCATGTTAAGGCACCAGGCTAGAAAGCAGGAGATATGAATTCAAGTCCCGCCTTACCCATGAAAGCCAGCTGCGTGACTTTGGTCCAATCAACAGGAAACTATGAGTTCTAGTCCCGCCTTAGCCATGAAAAACAGCTGGGTGACTTTGGTCCAATCACCAGGAGACTATGAATACTAGTCCCGCCTTATCCATGAAAGACAGCTGGGTGACTTTGGTCCAATCAACAGGAAACTATGAGTTCTAGTCCCACTTTAGCCATGAAAGCCAGCTGGGTGACTTTGGTCCAATCACCAGGAGACTATGAATACTAGTCCCACCTTACCCATGAAAGCCAGCTGGGTGACTTTGATCCAATCACCAGGAGACTATGAGTTCTAGTCCCACTTTAGCCATGAAAGCCAGCTGGGTGACTTTGGCCCAATCACCAGGAGACCATGAGTTCTAGTCCCTCCTTAGCCATGAAAGCCAGCTGGGTGATTTTGGGCCAGTCACTCTCTCTCAGTTCAACAGCTGATTTTCTTTGCAGGGAAAATAGGAGGACCAAGGTATATTAGATGTGCTTGCCACCTTGAGTTCTTTGTAAAAATAATAAAGGTAGGATATAAATAAATGGTAGGGATGCGGTGGCTCAATGGCTAAGACGCTGAGCTTGTCAATCAGAATAGTTGGCAGTTCGAATCCCTAGCACCGCCTAATGGAGTGAGCTCCTGTTACTTGTCCCAGCATCTACCAACCTAGCAGTTCGAAAGCACATTAAAAATGCAAGTAGAAAAATAGGAACCACCTTTGGTGGGAAGGTAACAGTGTTCTGTGTGCCTTCAGCATTTAGTCATGCCATCCACATGACCATGGAGACATCTTCGGACAGCGCTGGCTCTTCAGCTTTGAAACGGAGATGAACACTGCCCCCTAGAGCCAGAAATGACTAGCATACATATGCGAGGGGAACCTTATAAATAAATGAATAAATACTCCTGGAGGACATTAGCTCATTCTGAATTTCTGAAAACTCACACCTTACTGCAACCCTTCCCATTTCATGAAGGAGCTTCTGTTTCTATGCAAAAGAGAAGGATTTTTAAAATGGAACTAAAAAAAAAAAGGAAGAAGGTTTTAAACACTTTCTGACTAAGAAAAATTGCATTGGAAATAATCTTTCTACAAGAGAAAGTGTAATAAAATTACAGGTACATTAAGTTCAATTTGCTGATTTAAGCTTTTTCCCCTTTTCCCCCAAACTTTCTCAACCACCCTTTTTCCTGGTCATCAGCAATAACAGGTGATAACTTCTTGGCAATTTCTAGTGAATTATATGACACAGTTCATTATATTTCCAAAGAATCCCTCAAGCAGGGCTATAATTCACAAGATTCCCATACCCAGAATAAAATTAAAGAACCACCCAGGTGAATGAACACATGCACACCTTGTGAGTGCATACATGCATGCCCATGCATTCATCAACCTACAGATCCTTCAATCTCTTGTCGTATTGCCTTTGATGGAACAAATAAGGAAGTTTTGAAACACTAAATAACAAAACATGATTTGTAGATGAACAAAGATAATAAAAGGTTTGGCAGATTGGCATTGTGAGGAAAGCATAGCATTTTGCAAGCCATCCAGAGTGTCAACATTCAGCAGTCTCAAAATTTGAGAGAGACAGAGAGAGAGACGGAGAGAGAGACAGAGAAAGAGAGAGGAACAGAGAGAGAGGGAATGTCAGGCATGCCTCACTTAAAATCCAAGAAAAAACAACCCCAACTCCATTTGATTAGAAAAATGGTACTTTGACTGGACATGAAATGAAAACAGTGAAAGTGAAGCAAGATCTGAAACAAAAAAAGCGTGAACTAGTACATATCAAACATTTACCCAAAGCCCTCACCCCAGTTACCCCAACCCAATGTCCAATCTGCAACTCCCAAAGGTGTTTGAACGGCCTCATTCAGTTGGTATGCAGAGATGGTTGACCTTGACCAAACCCAAACACGAGCCATTAGCAGGGGTGGGTTTCAACCAGTTCGTGGCGGTCCTTGCAAACCGGTTGGTTGGCGAACCCAGAAGTAAATAACTTCCGGGAACGGTGAAGGTTCACCTGCCCGCCCACGCTCCTTACCCGGTTTTGACAAGTTCTGCCCTTCCACGCATGCGCAGGACGCATACAGTGCCTGCGCGATCCTCCAGGAGCAGCTGGAGCATCGCACAGACGCTAGTACACACGCGTGCACCGTGCGCGTGCCTGAGGACGCCGCGCACGTGCCTGAGGACGCCGCGCGCGTGCATGAGGACGCCGCGCGCGTGCACGAGGACGCCGCCGAACCGGTTGGAATGGGGCGAGAAACCCACCCCTGGCCATTAGCATGCACAGAAGATGGTGAGAACAAAACTCCCGTTGCGATATCTCCTCCAGCGTATCCCGCCCAGCAAATACCAGGAGCCCCCACCCTCCCCATTACTATGGCAGCTGATAGCAAGCATACAAAGTAGAGGCTGAGAGAGATATATATATACTAATAACATTTCAGAAGTAACAGGTAGAGATGTTATTAGCATCAAATATAGTAGTTGCCTTGAATAGCCGCCATATCACCACCACTCATAAGATGTTCCACCAGCTTTTCTTCATAAATCCTTTTCATTTTAAAGGAACGATGCTATGTACAAATTGTCTTCTGAAGTTTCCTATCAAAACCGTAGATCAGTGGTGGGTTGCAGGTGATACGCCCCGGTATGGGCGTACCAGAGCCTGCCTGCAGCACCAGGTACTGTTTTGTTACAGTGCTCTGGAGGGCCCACCCACCTGAGCTCCTTACCTGACCTTTAAGTCTTTGGAGCTTCCGTGCATGGCGCATGGCGCATACGGCACTTGCCCAACACTCTGCTGACCAGCTGGAGCATCGTGGAAGCTTGTGGAGGCATTGCAGGCACATGCAGATGTGAACAGGGGAGCCGCAAACCTTCTGGAGCACCAGCAATAGCTTCCAACTCAATGCCTGTGGTGGCCTGAACTCTCTGCCAGGGAAAATGGGCTCCCAAGCTCTGTTTTCAGCTGCAATGGCCTCCTACAACCCTCTGCCAGCGAAAACGGAGTTTGGGAGGGCCACCCAACTGCAGCCCTCCCAAGCTCCATTTTCTGTAGCAGACGCACCCCGGGCCAATCCTTTGCTGTTTCCAAGGCAGCCCCGTGGTCCAGATTTAGGCCTTGAGTTTGACACCCCTGCATTAGAATATAAAATCATAGGGCTGAAATGGACCTCAGAGGTCCTCTACTCCAACCCCCTGCTCAAGGCAGGAGACGTTATACCATCTGGGTCAAATGGTTATCTGGTCTATTTCAGGAAACCTCCAGTAATGGAGCATCCACATTTCCAGGAGGCAAGTTATTCCATTAATTGTTCTCACCGTCAGGACATTTCTCCTTACTTCTAGGTTGGATCTCTCTTTAATGATTTTCCACCCATTACTTCTTGTTATGCCCTCTGGTGCCTTGGACAATAAGTCACTTCCCTCTTCTTAGAGACACTGCCTGAAGTACTGAAAGACAGTTATCATGTCATTTCCCCCCAATCCTTCTCTTTGATAGGCAAGACATGCCTAGTTCCCTCAATCGTTCATCATATGATTTAGCCTCCAGATCTCTTATCATCTTTGTTGCAGGATAGGACAGTGATGGCCAACCTTTTAGACACCAAGAGTCCAAACTGCATGCATGTGGATGCCCAAGCAGAAAGGTGTGCGTGCGTGCATGTGCGCAGACATGCGTGCATGCGCAGCAGAGATCCAAAGACTAGGCAGGGCATCCCAACAGCGCAGCAAGAGGTAAGATCTTTTTCTTTCATGAGCTTCTGTTTCATTATTGGCAGGGAAACAGAAGGTCACAAAAGAAACACCACGGAGATCTGACTTGGGGCGACAGCGCCCGTGCCAGCCGAGAGGGCTCTGTGTGCCACCTGTGGCACGCATGCCATAGGTTCATGCGGATAGAAGAAGACGAGAAAAGCCATGAAAGAGTAACAGTAACGGTTACAGAGTTGGAAGGGACCTTGGAGGCCATCTAGTCCAACCCCCGGCTCACGCAGGAGACCTATACTAGGGATTAGAACCGTCAAACTGCCGACCTTTCTGATCGACAAGCTCAGCGTCTTAGCCACTGAGCCACCCAGTCAGGCTTTGGTATGGACAGACTTGGGGAGAGTTTCAAACTTCACCAGTTTATTCCCATCATTGAGCGGGGGGGGGGGGGGGACGGGACCCTTTTAACATTCCCATTAGTGGGGGGGGGAAAAACTTTTAACATTTAATGTGGGACTCCAACCTTCTCCGCGTAGCCAACTTACATATAATTCACTCCGGTCAGCAAATGGTTCAAATCCCTTTTTGCATTTTAAAATGTGGACGCAGGCCTGCTTATTTTTATTAGCCGCATCCCAGCCTTCTATCATGCTATATTTATATTTGCATTTTCCATTCCTCTGGGCTATTCTGCTAATGTATTTTAATGACACATGATTGTTCTCTTAGTAAATTGAGGGCAGAGTGGTGATGGGAGTGGGAGCCGGTGAGGAAGCAGCTAAATAAAATAGCATGTTGTGGAAGCAGCCACTTTATGTCCGTGCAATAAAAAGTATTTATTACAATAAAATAAACCTTCACTGAGGTCAATAGAGATATATCTAACCATCTTCTGCCCCTTTCCTGCCCCCCGCAGCACCCATTGCCTGCCTGACTCCTTGATTTGGTACCGGCAAGCAAATGTTCTCAAAACCCTTCAAGTCAAATTTTTTTATATAATTTGAGGGATATCCATTTTGCTGATTATTAAATTAAAGGCGATCTAACCTTGAGAACACCTCTGCCTGCTGAAAGACCAATCCTCTATCACCTATTTTGATTCATTAATGTATCGTTTTAACTCAGTATGACACACGTTCAGCGGTTCTAATTACATTATGGCCTTCCTATTACATCAACTCGGCTCCAACTTTCTGTCGCCACAACTCCAATTTTCCAACCCGGAACAATCCCGGGCACTCTTTCCTTATTAGTGTCATCTTTAATGTAGCAGGGAGTGTGAACCATTTCTTGGCACTGAGAGTTTAACAGCAATTAACCCCTGCTGTATCCCCAGGGAAAGGTACATCAGCAAGTTGCCAAAACAGTGTAAACAAGCTGACCAAGATCAATGGAAAAACCACAGTGGCTGCAAAGCACCTAGTGTATTAATTTAGAGTGTGTGTGTGTGTGTGTGTGTGTGTGTGTGTGTGTGTGTGTGAGAGAGAGAGAGAGAGACAGAGAGACAGAGAGACAGAGAGACAGAGAGACAGAGAGACAGAGAGACAGAGAGACAGAGAGACAGAGAGACAGAGAGACAGAGACAGAGAGAGACAGAGAGAGAGAGAGACACAGAGACAAAGAGACAAAGAGAGACGGAGAGACACACACAGAGAGAAACAGCGAGACAGCGAGACAGTGAGACAGAGACAGACAGAGAGACAGAGAAAGAGAGAGAGGGAGGGAGAGAGACAGAGACAGAGAGACAGAGAGAGACAAAGAGACAAAGAGAGACAAAGAGAGACACAGAGACACAGAGACAAAGAGAGATGGAGACACACACAGAGAGAAACAGCGAGACAGTGAGACAGCGAGACAGAGACAGAGAGACAGAGACAGACAGAGAGACAGAGAAAAAGAGAGGGAGGGAGGGAGAGAGAGAGAGAGAAAGAGAGAGATGAAACCACCTCACAAGTTTGCTATTGCATGCAAAATAGGCGGAGGAAAGTGTGTTAGATATGTTCACGGCATTGAGTTATTTGTAAAAACTAATAAAGGCAGGATATAAAATGAAATAAATCAAAAAGGAAATAAAGGAAAGGAGAAAGAAAGAAAGAAGAAAGAAAGAAAGAAAGAAAGAAAGAAAAAAGAAAGAAAGAAAGAAGAAAGAAAGAAGAAAAAGAAAGAAGAAAGAAAGAAAGAGAGAGAGAGAAAGAAAGAAAGAAAGAAAGAAAGAAAGAAAGAAAGAAAGAAAGAAAGAAAGAAAGGCATTAGTCCAATATTTGTGAATCCTGCTTTAACTCTTGGAGATGTCATGGATCTGTTCTGCCCATCGGTATTGATGTGTTTTCCAATTTTCCTCTTCTACTCTGTTTTCTTCAATTTCTCCATCTAGTCTGAACATGAGCTGTGTGATAGCCTAGTGGTGAAGGCACTTGCCTCCCACTCAGAAGACTGGGAGTTCAATCCTTGATAGTGGCAGAAGTTTCTCCCTTAGGGTGCAAAGAAAAAAAATCTGCAGTGAACTCTTCATGGTTTCAGGGAGGGCATCCGGCCAGTAAATGTTTAGCTAGCCTTCCCAACTCTACCCCAAATTTAGGGATTACAGGGTCATTTTAAAAACAGAGAGTAATCTAGTCCACGGGTCACCAATCTTTTGGACCTCAGGGACCACTAAATTCATAATTTTAAGTCCTGCGGACCACTATTATGATCTGCCTAATAACTGGCTGGGTGGGGTGGCTAGGTGGCCATGTGACTGGGTGGGCATGGCCAACTTGATGTCACTCACATCAAGGGGTGCCTCGCTGGCCTCTATTCACCCCTCCCCTCCCTGCCACTCCTCGCCTGCCTGCCTGGGCTCCTTAGGGCCCCAACAGGAAGCAGTTGTTGGAGCTAAGCAGCCACCACAAGAAAGAGTTGGCAAAACAGCTGGCTCAGTTCAAATTGGATCTGACCAAGAAGGAGGCTCAATAGAAGCTCCTCACTGATGACTGCAATCATAGGCTTTCAAGCAGAGAGAAGACCTGTGGGAGTGCAAAGCCAGGTGCCAGCGCCTGCAGGCTCAGTGGGCTGAGATGGTCAGCCAGTTCCAGGCCATGATGTAGTCCCACTGGAACAAGGTCCTCCAGCTCTTGGCCACCAGCAGTGCTTCCCTCCAGCCTTTGCCGAAAGCCCCACACTAGGAGGCTGAAGCAGACCCCAAGTCAGAATTTCTGCCCCCCTCCGACCCACACAAAAAGACCCCGAAGGGGGAGACTCTCTGCAGCAACAAAAACGTTCATTGCACATATCCATTCCAGGGGGCATAGTTTGAGGACCCCTGATTTAGTGCAATATAAAAAATGCAAATAATTTTTCTGCAGACCACCCAGATTTTCTCACGGACCACCAGTTGGTGATTGCTGATCTTGTCTGAATATAGTAGTAAAATTCTATTTATCCTCCTTAAGGCAATGCCATCAAATAAGTAAATTGTTCATTGATTTATACGTAATGCTTTCTTGAAGTCATCAAAGTCAACCCATGTGCTATTAATCATAACTTTTTGGTGGATATCCACTTGGTAAATAAGGGGAAGAATGGCATCAGTTTATCAGCAAACTTCCCTTGGTGAATAGGCTCCCTTTTACAGAATTTATCCCAATGTAAATTAGAAAGTCATTAAGTGGGGATGCTACAATTCAGATTTCTTTACTGTATAGGAGAGGGCTCAGCAAACTGCGGCTCTGGAGCCGCATGTGGCTTTTTGCTCCCTCTGCTGCAGCTCCATCACTGGTCCGTGCCACAATTTTGAGAGGAGCTTCCAGTGCGGGGGGGAGGAGAGAGAGAAGCACAGTGCGCCAGAAGAAGACTCTATGGCAAGGTAAGGGTTTTCCAGTTGTCTCCACAAGTGATAGGGCTTTCAGTTATGACAGGTAGAGGAAAAAGTATGCCGCGCTATGAGGAGGCACTATGGTGGGGGAACTGAACTTCCGGTCAGCTCCGGCATTGAACAGGGGGCTTCCGGTTAGGACCTTTGTGGCTCCTGGTGTTTTCTTTTCTGTGGGAAACGGGTCCAAATTGCTCTTTGAGTGTTTAGGTTTGCCGACCCCCTTCCATAGGAGGTCAGCTTCAATTCTTCCAGACTTATGATTTGGTCAAGTATTTTTTTAAATGAACATGTTTCTTTAAAATTCTATTCTATTCTATTCTATTCTATTCTATTCTATTCTATTCTATTCTATTCTACTCTACTCTATTCTATTCTATTATATTCTATTCTATTCTATTCTAGTCCTTATTTTAGTCCAGTCCAGTCCAATCACACTTGGCTAATAAAAAATTCTATTCTATTCTATTCTATTCTACTCTACTCTACTCTACTCTACTCTACTCTACTCTACTCTACTCTACTCTACTCTACTCTACTCTACTCTATTCTATTCTATTCTATTCTATTCTATTCTATTCTATTCTATTCTAGTCCTTATTCTAGTCCAGTCCAGTCCAATCACACTTGGCTAATAAAAAATTCTATTCTATTCTATTCTACTCTACTCTACTCTACTCTACTCTACTCTACTCTACTCTACTCTACTCTACTCTACTCTACTCTACTCTACTCTACTCTACTCTATTCTATTCTAGTCCTTATTCTAGTCCAGTCCAGTCCAATCACACTTGGCTAATAAAGAATTCTATTATATTCTATTCCTTATTTTAGTCTAGTCTAGTCTAGTCAAGTCCAGTCCAGTCCAATCACACTTGGGTAATAAATAATTCTACTCTATTCTATTCTACTCTATTCTATTCTACTCTATTCTAGATGAACATTTTGTCGATGTGATCTTGTTACTCAAACTTGATCTGAAGAATTTATTCATGCAATAGGGGAAAAAATGCGAACATAATTTGACTTTGATAGTTAAATCTTAAATTACATTAAGTAGTACAATTCCTGACTCTGGATCTTGAAATATTAGTATATAGTTATTTGCCCTGATGAATTATATATACATAGATTTTAAATAATATATGTTCGTGCCTTTTGAGTTAGTCTTGATTCTGGGCAATTCTTTGGAGGAGATCAAGCAGTTTCCTTTGCCAGATTTTTGGAAGTGATTTATTCTTGCCTTCTTCTTCCTAAGGCTGAAAGAGAGAAAGACTCTCCCAAAGTCACCAAATTGGCTTTGGGTCTAAGTCAAAACTAGAACTCATGATAGTTTGGTTTTGTTGTTTTATTTTACTTTTGAATTCCAAGCAAATAAGGTAACCCTGTTTTCTGTGACAGCCAAGTTTAACCATTGATGCTCTACCACAACTGTTACTGCTTCAATGTTTCCCCCCCTCCCTTTAAATATTAATTTAAAGGGAATTAGTGACATAATGCAACCCATCACATGCTGTTTTTAAAAATGCAAAATCTTAATTGAATGCTGGCTCCTTGCCACTGACATGGGACAAGTTCAAAAGCAACAGCTGGGAAAAGCATCTTTTTAGATTTTAATTGCCATCATACGCAAACACTTAGCTTTCAACTCCTTTCTCCCCCGACATCAGAAAATACTTCTGTTTTGCAATAATGAGTACAAAGGGAGTCACTGGTTAGGCGACGGAAATTTCTTTTCCAAGATGAAACATCTATTTCTGTCTTGTGACCATCCTAGACTAGAAATGGGGGGGGGGGGAAATCTATTGATCTCGCTGCCTTTCCATGAGTGAGAACGATCTCTTACAATCTCTGTGTTAACTTCTCTCGGTCCCTTTCATTGAATGTCCAAGTTGTAGGATTACGAAAGGCGGAGAAAAAATTTTTCCCCCTCAATCTCATGCGCAATGCAGGTCATCCTCTATTTACGACCGTAATGGACTCAGCTTATAAGTCGGGATGATCATAAAACGGGTCATCTCCCTGACTGATTTTATGCCTTTTTGTGGTCATTAAGTAACCAATTGTTTGCTGCTGGCCAGTTTTGCCAGTTTTGCCAAGTCAGGTGCAAGAAATCAGAAACCAGGATTATTTATTTATTTATTTATCTACTAGTTGATCACCTGGCATTGCCCAGGTATTTATTTATATGGGGGAAATATTCGGACGAAATGTAATTTCTAATGTTGGATTTTCCCCCTTACCAGAGGGAGCCCCGATGTGGAGTCCTGTGAAGCTGTTACCATGGCAACTCCACTGCACTGTACAGTAGAAGCCATTTTACGGCAGTACAGTAGAAGCTGTTTTAAGGCACAACATGCTGTATCTTAACAGAACACCACGGTATTTTTTTCCAGAGGGTGAGTCATCTGGGTACCAAGTTTGGTAGAAATTGCTCAAGGCATTCCAGAGTTATGCTGGAACATATATAGACACAGAGAGAGCCATTTTTATATCTATCTATCTATCTATCTATCTATCTATCTATCTATCTATCTATCTATCTATCTATCTATCTATCTATCTATCTATCTATCATCATCTAACTTCCTATGTAAACATTTTATATTGCCACCTATATACATATATACAAGCATACATACACACGCACACACAAACACACTTATACTGCTTCCTTTTTCTGTCTATCGGCTCACCCCAGGAGACCATCCAGACAGAAAGCTATTATTTTTAATGTTGCCTTTTGTTACATTTGTGTTGCACTTGTGCTGATAAATAAATAAATAAATGGAGACTAGTATAGATCTATATTTGGGTATATCAGGGGTTGTGACACAATACATACCTATTTCCCTGGCTTAGCTGATAAAGGAGGAGAGCCTGTGGCTTAGTGGCTAACACAACTGCCTAATATGTAATACAGCGCAGGTTCAAATCCCAGTAAGGGTACGGCTAACTGAGGAGAGCTAAATAGCTTCTCCCTTTATTTATTTATCAGCACAAGTGCAACATAGAATAATAAATTAATATAATAATATAAAAGCCCACACCCACCCCACACCCCAGCAACAACACATCACACAAGCCATTTAAGGGACTCCATCATGCTCATTATTGAAATGAAAAATGTTATTCTATTTTATCTCTAGACAAGAATCTGAATTACTAATGGTCAGGGCAAATGGTTAAGGTAGATTAGAGTCAATGGAATTCAAGAAGGGTTGGACTAAAATATTCTATTTTATCTCTAGACAAGAATCTGAATTACTAATGGTCAGGGCGAATGGTTAAGGTAGATTAGAGTCAATGGAATTCAAGAAGGGTTGGACTTAAATCTTTTGTGGACACAAAAGGACTTCAAAGTGATAATGTACTTGACCCCTCTCCCAGGCTCAGCTTACAACCGGAAGTAAATGCCAGTTTCAATCAAAAACATCATAAAGCCCAGTTGTGTGATCGAGAGACACTGCAAATGGCTGTGAATGCAAGCCAGTGGCTGAAAAGTCAACATGCAGTCATGCGATGAGATTGTGTGGCCATTGGTACTTTGGGACCGGATTGTAAGCATGCGAGGTCTGTCATAACTTTGAATAGTCGTTAAGTGAACAGTCATAAGTTGAGGATTTTGAAAAAGAATTTAGCAAAGCTTTAGTTTAGTTCAGAAGTAAATACACACAAGAGATTCCATTTTTTAAAAAAAAAATGTACAAAGGAAATATAGACAGTAGAATCAAAAGCCTTGAAGAAAAAGTGTATTTTCACACGATCCTTTTTAAAAATTCCTTGAAGTTATTTGAAAGCACTTGAGATTTGGTATTCTTACCCTCACCCTGTGCAAAAATGCTAAGCTAGTGTGGAATCTGGTGATTTTAGTAGGAATTAAAATATTTATTTTAATTATTTCAGGGGGTTGCTTTATAGTTATAATTTGATGAGCCTTTTTCTTTGTTTGCCCATTAGTTGGTACCCCATGCCTATTTAATCAGGAATTATGGCAATTATGTGCAGAGGAGCCTAATTTCCAGGTAGCAGGGAAGAATATCGTTAGTTCATCCTTTTTTTTTTTTCTAAATGTAAAAGCACTAAAACTTAAGAGTGTTGATTTTGAAGCGACATCAAAGATCATCTTGGCCACCCACTTGCCAAGGTGGGAAATCCATTATTCATGGCTATAGTCTTTGATCATAGAAAAGATCCTTTGGCTCCCAGTTCATTCTGGATGTCATTTACTACATTTTCCCTAGTACTATGATATATAAAGATGGCATAAAAATCTACTAATAATATTGAACTATTGTAGAGTAGGTGGCTTGAGCTGTGGTGGCGCAGTGATTAAAGTGCAGTGTTGCAAGCTAACTCTGCCACTGTCAGGAGTTCGATCCTGACTGACTCAAGGCTGGAAGCTGATCCAGCTTTCCATCCTTCCGAGGTCAGTAAAATGAGAACCCAGATCCTTGGTGGGGGCAAGAGACTGACTCTGTAAACCGCTTAGAGGAGGCTGTAAAGCACTGTGAAGCGGCATATAAGTCTAAGTGCTATTGTTACCGGGAAGTCCTCCGGGATTGGGCGGCCTATAAATTTAATAAATAGTAATAGTAATAGTAATAGTTACTGCTATTTGCTGCTTTTGCACAGTGCACGCCAGTTTCTATGAAGAGAAACTCATTACTTAACAATCACTCCATTTGTTTTTCATGTGATACTTCCATGTGCTCTAGATATTTTCAAGCCTAATTATTTTCTCACTTTGGACGGAGTTTTGCAAATGAAAATTGACAAGCCTAATTCCAGAAGTGATCTGAATGAGAATCCCCTTTGCATTTAAACATTCCTCCACAGGCTCTTGAGAAGAGTCTAATTTTCAATCAACCGTCACAATTACTAAGAATTAGAAACTTAGCTTGTTTTTTGTACATGAAAGCTGCAGTTTTATGTAAAAATTCATTTTATTTTGTGCCCGATATCTGGGTATCTGTAGGAGAAAAGCAGACAGAGCTGGGGGGGGGGGGAAGGGGGGGCAGAATTAAGTGTGTCATCAGCTTAGAGTCATTGTGTTCCCACAAGCAACACAATGACCAAGTCCAAACCTTCCCGAATTCCATTGACCTTTATCTGGCACCAATGAACCACATACCATATTTTTCAGGGTATAAGACGCACTGGAGTATAAGACACACCAAGATTTTGAAGAGGCAAATTTTTTAAAAAAAGTTTTTGCACTCTGCAGACCTCCCAAAAACGGTCGATTTTTCATGAAAATGCGCCCGGTTTTTGTCCAAAAAGGGCATGAATAGCCTTTAGGAGGCTTGTAGAGTGCTCCTGGGGGGGTGGAAAAAATGAGCAAAATCAGTCTGTTTTTCCCTCCTTTTTGCCCTCCCCAGCCCCCAGGAGCACTCTGGAAGCCTCCTAAAGGCTCTGCACGGGCATTTTTACAAAGGGGGAAAGGTTTTGGGAGGCCAAAAATGCTGTATTCTGTGTATAAACGCATTCAGATTTTCACCCTCTTTTTTGAGGGGAAAAGGTGTGTCTTATACTCCCAAAATATGGTAAATGTCAGCTGCAAAGAATCAGAAGCATTTATAAGATTGCAACATAGAAGATTTATTCAAGCTTATCCAAAAGAACCTGCTCAACTAAAGTTAAACTGAATTCAGAAGAGGTTGGGCTTGAAGCTCTTGTAGCAATTGCACTGCACTCGTGTCAGAACACTGAGGCGTTTATCAATAGCAATAGCAGTTAGACTTATATACCGCTTCATAGGGCTTTCAGCCCTCTCTAAGCGGTTTACAGAGTCAGCATATCGCCCCCAACAATCCGGGTCCTCATTTTACCCACCTCGGAAGGATGGAAGGCTGAGTCAACCCTGAGCCGATGAGATTTGAACAGCCGAACTGCAGAACTGCAGTCAGCTGAAGTAGCCTGCAGTGCTGCACTCTAACCACTGCGCCACCTCGGCTCACTCATTTCTGGGTTGAAAGGACTAGTTCGTGTCGTAACTGCTGCCCATGGGATGCCCAGTTGGGAGTGCCTTTAATTTCCATGGCAGGAGCTGGAGTGAAGGACTGGAGCTCACCCTGCCTCACAGCAGCACTCGGGACTCTAACGCAGACTTGCTAGCCTTCATCCCAGCGTCTTAACCACGTGAGCCACCATGTTCCTGCTTGTGGGAATGCAATAACTTTAAGCTGATGATACATCTAACCCCACCTCAAAGCTCTGCCTGTTCTTCTCCTACGTTATCTTTTCTCTGGTTAAATATGTACGTTCTTCCCCCTTTCAACCAGCATTCCAAGTATTCTTCAAATTAGAGCAATGGTAAAGTAAAGGTTCCCCTTGCATGTATGTACTAGTCGTTTCTGACTCTAGGGGGCGGTGCTCATCTCCGTTTCAAAGCTGAAGAGCCAGCGCTATCCGAAGATGTCTCCATGGTCATGTGGCTGGCATGACTAAACGCCGAAGGCACATGGAAGGCTGTTACCTTCCCACCAAAGGTGGTTCCTATTTTTCTACTTGCATTTTTACATGCTTTCGAACTGCTAGGTTGGCAGAAGCTGGGACAAGTAACAGGAGCTCCCTCCATTACGAGGCGCTAGGGATTCGAACCACCGAACTGCCGACATTTCTGATCGACAAGCTCAGTATCTTAGCCACTGAGCCACCGCTTCCCTATTAGTAATGATGAAGGAAAGGCATATATTTGCTCTTTCCTTCCCCCCATCTCTTTCTCCTTCTCTCTCTCTCTCTCTCTCTCCCTTCCTCGCTCCCTCTCTCTCGCCTTTTCTTTTCAGCTGACAGTGCCTCAAAGGTAGTTCAATAGGCCTATGCACTGTACATACTCAAAAGAAAGTTAACAAGGAACAGAGAGGTAATGTTGCAAGAGTGACAGCATATGCTAAGCATGAATAAAGGAGGTGAGCACCACAGGAGATATATAAATGGGCTGGCAACCTTTTTAAAAGGTCAGTAACTCTCTGTTATAAATTGATTCCAGTCATTTCAGCACAGCTTTGCCGGTATCGCGCGTGGAAGAGCAACCTGAATCCTTCTCAGCACCTAGACTCCTGTCTTTCTGCCGTCTTCCTGTCTTCTGGGGGATAGTTTGCAGGTTGATTAGTAGATTAATTCAGGCCAATTTCAAGATATCATTTCCTTTCCACCCAGCTCTACAGAGCTTGACATCGCAGCCCCTTCAGCAAACATATTCAGCATTTCAGAAGGCATTATATTCACGAACTCGGCGGCGAAAACGTGCTTATTTTAAGGTCTCTTCTCCGCAAACTATCTGCAGTGGTGTCATGGTCAGAATATAAGTCTTCGTCTACACCAGTGGTGGGATTCAGCCAGTTTGCACCTATTCAGGAGAACCGGTTGGTAACTTTCTAAGTAGTTCAGAGAACCGATTGTTGGAAGAAATCTCCTTTTGTTTTTTTCCACTTTACAGGGCTAATCCTGCAAGGAAGGCAGGAAGGAAACATTCTAGTGTTGTTTCTAGCCTAATCTTTGTTGCCCTGCTTACAGAAACTGCCTCTCCAGTTAACCCTTAATACCATTGTAACAGCTAAGCGCCCATCAATGTGAGCGATCTTGAGTTGGCCAAGCCCACCCAGTCACATGACCACCGAGCCCCACCTACCCAGATAGTCATTAGGGCAGAGAACCGATAGTCATTAGGGCAGAGAACTGGTTGTTAAATTATTTGAATCCCACCACTGGTCTACACTCAAGGAAACATGTGTGGAGACAGAAGGATCACAGTTCTGTGATATCGCCCTTGTGTGAATATCGCCACCTTCTTGCTTGATCTATTGATTGATTGGTATGGTAATCCAATCCACAAAAATGCAACTCTGGGTAGTGTAGAAGGATAGCAATAGCCTTCACAGTGACTTATAGCCTTCTCTAAGCGGTTTACAGAATCAGTATCTAGCCGCCAACAATCCAGGTCCTTATTTGACCCACCTCAGAAGGATAGAAAGCTGAGTCAGCCTTGAGCCGGTGAGACTTGAACTGCTGAACTGCAGCTAGCAGTCAGCTGATTTAGCCTGCAAGTATTGCAGTCTAACCTCTGTGCCACCTCAGCTCAGGATAAAAATAAAATTACAATGTCTCCATGAGATGAGCAGGGGAAAATCAACAAGAATAATAAAACGCATGATTAAGATGTGTTGGGGTTTATTTTGCTTCCCAAGACGAGCTCAGCTAGCATTTTGAACTTAATAGCAATAGCAATAGCAATAGCCGTTAGACTTATATACCGCTTCATAGGGCTTTCAGCCCTCTCTAAGCGGTTTACAGAGTCAGCATATCGCCCCCACAGTCTGGGTCCTCATTTTACCCACCTCGGAAGGATGGAAGGCTGAGTCAACCCTGAGCCGGTGAGATTTGAACCGCCGAACTGCAGATAACAGTCAGCTGAAGTGGCTGCAGTACAGCACTCTAACCACTGTGCCACCTCGGCTCTAATATTCAGGAATCAACCAAGTTTTCAAAGCCTTCCTGAAAACTAACAGAATCCAGGTTAGCTGAATATTAGCGGTGGGAGACCATTCCACAGAGTAGAGGCCATAACAAAATAACAGAGTTGGGAGGGACCTTAGAGGTCTTCTAGTCTTACTGCTTACTCAAGCAGGAGACCCTCTACTTTGTCAGACAAACGGCTGTCCAATGTCTTCTTAAAGACAGCTAACTGGAAGTTACTGTAATGAAATGACATTACAGGAAAGCTGTAGCTGTGTTGTTAGAACAATCAATGGAACAACTTGCCTTCAGAAGTTGTGGAAACTAGAGAGCCGAGGTGGCGCAGTGGTTAGAGTGTAGTACTGCAGGCTACTTCAGCTGACTGCTAGTTCGGCAGTTCGGCTGTTCAAATCTCACCAGCTCAGGGTTGACTCAGCCTTCCATCCTTCCGAGGTGGGTAAAATGAGGATCCGGATTGTTGGGGGCGATATGCTGACTCTGTAAACCGCTTAGAGAGGGCTGAAAGCCCTATGAAGCAGTATATAAGTCTAACTGCTATTGCTATTGCTAACACAGGAGGTGTTTTAAGAAAAGACTGGACAACCATTTGTCTGAAATGGTATAGTGTTTTGATCAGGGATTGGACCAGAAGACCTCCAAGGTCCCTTCCAACTCTGTTATTCTGGTTGGTTTTTTTTCGGTTAAATGTGAGAATGACCTTGGGAAGCGAGGAGGAAAAAGATGCCCCCGAGGGATTGATCAGAAAAAAGGCTAAGGAGCCCACAACTGAATAACAGGCAGAGGAAGAAACTTAGAAAGGATCTAACCTAATATATCAGATGATAAAAAAAGAGACAGCGAGAGATTTATCCTTTCTTGCAAGTTTAACGAAGTTGTCTGAAGGTTGAGTCATGGCAACTCGACTTATTTTCTTGTTAGTCTGAGACTAACAAACTTGGGGAGGAAACCCTGAGGTTGATGGGGGAAGAGTGGATATCTTCCACTGACTCTATGCCTAACTAACTTGCTCCGCCTGATGAAGCTACCTGGATGAGCAGCGAAACATCTCAAACTAACAAATAAATCAAGTTGCCATGACTCAACCTTCAGATAACTTTACCTGTATGACTGAGAATCTTCATTGACATAATCCTTCTGGATGTTGCTACTCAACATGTCATTGCGTCATTAAACATGTTATGTCCATGAAGTGTCTGATACAGCACAAATCTTTTTTTTCCCAGATATAAAAGTTCTCAACAACTTGGCATGTCTCAACTTGGCATGTCTCAGCACCTTTGAAGAGCTTTTTATAGAATATGTTTTTAACCACTTGAGATATGGGAGGTTTCATAGAGATTCATTTATAATTAACTAGTCGATAACTCGATATTGTCCGGGTATTTATTTATAGGGGGGAAATGTCCAGACAAAACGTGATTTCTAATTTTGGATTTTCCCCCTTACCAGAGAGAGCCCCCTTGTGGAGTACTGTGAAGCTGTTACCATGGCAACTCCGCTGTGTTGTACAGTAGAAGCCATTTTAAGGCACAACAGGGTGTATCTTAACAGAACACACACCATGAGGGGTGTTAAGGGTATCTTAACCCCCACAGTATTTGTTTCCAGAGAGTAAGTCATCCATGTACCAAGTTTGATTGAAATTGCTTGAGGTGTTCCAGAGTTATGTTGAAACACACACACACACACACACACACACACACACACAGAGAGAGAGAGAGAGAGAGAGAGAGAGAGAGAGAGAGAGAGAGATGTTTATATAAACATACATACACACATACACACACACACACACACACACATTCATATTCTTCTGTTATGGATCACTTTACTTTCAGAGAAAGGGGTGTCTACTCAAACGATCAGGGCCTTTGGAAAATTTCTTGGTTTCCACACAGAGATACACCCTCAGATTCGAATGAGTCCACCAGGTGTATAAGATTATGCTGTAAATCAAAATAAGTATGTGATGAAACACCCAGCACGGATCAAACAACACAGCTACAGCTTTCCTGTCACCTCGCAAAGATAAACTGTTCTGTAGTGCAGTTGACAAATTCGGTTCATCAAGTGAGAAGCCTCGGTGATCAGATATCAAATGATATACATGCCTATATGACACTTTCCTAGCTTCTTAATGAACGTTCGTCCTCTTGAACAGAGGGCCCGATGCATAATTAAACCAATTGCAGACGATGCTACGGGAGACTGCATCTGCGGAGTGGAGAAGAATTCCAAACATCTCACCCCAGCATGAAGGGAGCTGGGAATAAAGGCAGATTCCCACATAAAAGTGAACACATCCGAGTAAACATAGAGAAGACTCACAAAATGTTTCAAGGCGTATTTCTCTTCGTGTCGATGTTCTGAGGAATTTGATGTGTCCATTGACATGAGATCCTAATCATTGGCTGCGAAGTCTTGGAGGACCTGATTGCTGTATTCAGTTCTGGTTTTATGAGGGCTCCCAGGGAGTAATATAACATTGCATCCACCTGTTTCGGCTCCCCATTAGGAATGACAAACACATGTGCCATTAATACAAACAGCATACACATTGACTTTAATGAGGCATGATGCCCCTGATTTGAATCGCAAACTTTCTGTACTCTGCTTCAAAGACCCTCGGAAGGAAATTCAACAGTACGGGGGATTTAACGATCTGATCTTGCCAATTTTTCAAGACCTTGATCCACCGATCTCGGACTGATTCTGGCTAAACCATCTCAAATGGTATTTCATAGACAGCCTAATCCCGAATCACATGACTGAGGCATAAAGTCACACACTGAGTTCAAGAAGAATGTCTACTAAAGTGCTTTTGATCATAAAGTTCTTTCTAGGAAAGCCCAGTTGCCTTTTGAAAAGCACCTTTGGGACAACCATGGTCTGGATGATTGAGAATCTCCATAGATAGAATTCTCTACTGTTTGTTGTGACCCGCCAGTGGCCAATGGAGTCAGACAGTGAGAAGGTTGGGGAGGAGCATGGGCCAGTCCTGGAGGCTGGGGAAGGCTTGGACGAGGGCTCTGTGTTGGAAGCAGAGACGAGGCTGAGGCCGTCTGGCAGTGATCAGGTGCCTATGAAGCTAGACAGTAGTGAGGCAGAGGAACAGCTAGATCCTGTTCCCAGTGTGCGCATACGCAGAGCTGCCAGAAGTAAAAAAACAACTCAGAAATCAGGCTAGATTTGGGAGTAAAGTCACATGTGGAAGGTGATTGGCCTCTCCCATAGGAAATAAAAGAGGTGCGAAAGGAGAATGGGCCTTTGCAGGAAACAATTTATTCGTTCGGTCATTAGATTCATTTCAGGAGTGTGAAGATCTGTCAGTGAATCTCAGAGACTCTGTGCCCATTTTCCTTGCACAGCAATGTGTTTGAAAAACATTTACATGGCAGCTTTCCAAGATAGATAAGGTCTGTAGTCATAAATATTCTTTTGAAAGACTGTTAGCCAGGCCTTGCTAAATGTGAATGAGAGGAATTCACATTCATTTAATAAAAGGGGTTTTGTCTCTGCCTTGTGCTTTTTGGGGAAGCTTAGATCAGAACAGTGTTTCTCTACTTTACTCTACAAAAAATATCACACACTCCCTCTGAACCAACTGCATTTCCAGATTGTTCTCAAGGGCAGCCTTATAGAGTGCAGTATATTATGGTTCTACTCAGTGGTGGGTTTCAAACATTTTTGGAACCTCTTCTGTAGGTGTGGCCTGCTTTCCGGGTCCACTGGTGGAACCTCTTCTAACCGGTTTGGTAGATTTGACGAACCGGTTCTACCGAATAGGTGCGAACTGGTAGGAACCCACCTCTGGTTCTACTGTACCCCTGGGAAAAGTTAGAGATCTGGAACCAAGAATTACCATCTAGTATGATCGCATTTCCACACAGTTAGCATTTTGGACCTATGGAGTTCAATCCAGAAACACAACACATAACCAAACCTGTATTATTAAGTACTGAGATAAAAGTAAAGACCCCGAAAATGGAACAACCCTTCTTGTGGCTATGTAGATGCCTGCAGGGTTCTTTTTGTGTTAGTCCGATTAAATATTCTCATCTAGTAGAAGTCAAATGCAATGGCCTAACTCAACTTGCAGTACTTTAATGTGATAATATAGCGATCTATCCTGAACACCACGTGATGCCTGATGAATTTCAAATGGATTTTGTATCAGGAGAATGCAGGGTATTTTGTGAGGTCCCTCTTGGATTAGCTGAATTCCCAGAGGCTCTTTATAACCTTCTAAAGGAAATTATACAAGCTACGTTATCTCCTAAGGTCAAGTATAATATTGCTATAACATCTGATTTAGTTCACAGAACCGATAAGGGGCAGAAATGTGGCTTCGTAATAGGTCATGTCTATGGAATACTCCATCACAATACTTCCCACTGCCTAAAATTAAAAAAAGACCTCCGGCTGAAAACCAGACAGTCTGTTTGGAAACACTGAAGCTGAATGTCAACCTCTTTCTTCAATCATCCATCTTGTCTCCAGAAGACTAAAGACCATTGCTGTACACGAAGACTCTTACAGATGGGGTAGGTTCAATTTCTTGGGTGGACTTGAGCCTAGAAGAGAGATGAGATGAGAAAGAAGCAATTTTCAAATATTTTTGAACCTTAAAAAATATTTTTGTCTTCTTCTCTAGACCAACCATGAATGGATTGGTCAAAAGACCCAACCAGTCCAACAGTCTAATTTCCACAGTGATCCCCCATTCAAATTGATGATGTCCCTCAGCAGGGTTTATTTTATTTTATGTATTTATTTAGTTTGTCAAACATGTACAAGATAACAGGTATAAGTATAAAGATGGACATGAACAAAGGAAATGAATATGAATAAATGGGGACAGTAGGACAGAGATGGCAGGCACGCTGGTACGCTTACGCATGCCCCCTTTACGGACCTCTTAGAAATGGGGTTAGGTCCATAGTAGACTATTTGAGATTGAAGCTGTGATGGTTTGAGGCTGTAACAACAGAGTCAGGTAGAGTATTCCAGGCGTTGACCACTCTGTTGCTAAAGTAACATTTTCTGCAATCGAGTTTGGAGCGGTTTACTTTGAGGTTTTATCTATCATTTGCCCATGTATTATTGAGGTTGAAGCTGAAGTACTCATTGACAGGTAGGACATTTATGGAACCCTCTCAAATTTTTTTAGCTCCAAGCTCAGTCATTCTGCATTGTTTGAGACATATTAATAAATTTTGCTCTTTTTCAGACATGCTAGGAATGACTTAAAATTCATTGCTTCCTCTAGGACTCGAGCCAGTGGAGAAGACCTACAATAGCATCTCTTAACTACCAGGAGCAACAAGCTTAAAAGCCTTGACATTCATAGTCTTGGAGTCCTAGTGGACAACCATTTAAATATGAGCCAGCTGTGTGCAGCAGCTGCCAAAAAAGCCAACACAGTACTAGGCTGCATATATAGAAGGATAGAATCAAGATCATGTGAAATGTTAATACCACTTTATAATGCCTTGGTAAGGCCACACTTGGAATGCTGCATTCAGTTCTGGTCGCCATGATGTAGAAAAGATGTGGAAACTCTGGAAAGAGTGCAGAGAAGAGCAACAAAGATGATTAGGGGACTGAAGACTAAAATATATGAAGAACGGTTGCAGGAACTGGGTATGTCTAGTTTAATGAAAAGAAGGACTAGGGGAGACATGATAGCAGTGTTCCAATATCTCAGGGGCTGCCACAAAGAAGAGGGAGTCAAACTATTCTCCAAAGCACCTGAGGGTAGAACTAGAAGCAATGGGTGGAAACTAATCAAGGAGAGAAGCAACTTAGAACTGAGGAGAAATTTCCTGACAGTTAGAACAATTAATCAGTGGAACAGCTTGCCTCCAGAAGTTGCAAATGCCCCAACGCTGCAAGTCTTTAAGAAGATGTTGGATAGCCATCTGTCTGAAACGGTATAGGGTTTCCTGCCTAGGGAGGGGGTTGGATTAGAAGACCTCCAAGGTCCCTTCCAACTCTGCTATTGTATTGTATAGTGAATGGCTCTTATTTATAAATCACTACACTATTTGAACTTTTCAGAATGACTGAAATCTGCTATTGTGCAAAATATAACTATAGGAAATATTCCTTTCATATAAGGGTAGTCCTCAACATATGACCACAATGGAGTCTAAAATTTCTGTATTAAGTGAGATAGTTGTTGAGCTTTGCCCCATTTTACAACCTTTCTTGCCATGGTTGCTAAATGAATCACTGTGGTTATTAAGATAGTGACACGATTGTTAAGTTTAATCTGGCTTCACCATTGACTTTGCTTGTCCGAAGGTCGCAAATGGGGAATCACATGACCCCGGGACAGTGCAACTGTCATAAATATGAGTCAATTGCGGTGATGAAATTCAAAAAAAATTACTACTGGTTCTATGGGCGTGGCTTGGTGGGTGTGGCATTACTTGGTGGGTGTGGCAGAGGAAGGATATTGCAAAATCTCCATTCCCACCCTACTCTGGGGCCAGCCAGAGGTGGCATTTGCCGGTTCTCTGAACTACTCAAAATTTCAGCTACTAGTTCTCCAGAACCTGTCAGAACCTGCTGAATTTCACCTCCAATCAGTTGCCAAGCATCTGAGTTTTGAACATATGACCCCAGGGATGATATAATAGTTGTCATTTTCGAAATGTGAATTTAAATGATTGTGAAAAATGGTCATAAGTCATTTGTCAGGCCTGCAATTATATTCCTTTTAGAATTTTGGCCTGCCACACTTTCTCTTATTACATTATGCTGTTTCATTAGTATAGTCGATGGGAGGGGGAAATAGACAGGAGTAGGATTGTGGAATGTATTGTTTTCCATTCTTTACTAGAAGCCAAGGTCATCCTTTGTCTCCACACCAGTACACCTGACCGGAAGAAGCTGAGTGTAGATGCCAGCGTGGAAGAAGAAGATTGGACCATGTGATGGATTGTGGGTGTGGGGACAAGATCATGAACTTTTAACTAGGTGGAATTCTGATGTCATTTCCAGTATTGGGATTAACACAGATGTGCCTAAGATGTCTGCTTTATTAAATTGGAACCAAAAGGATCGTTTTGCCTTGGACTCTGATTTAATTCTGCATGATACTTGGAATGCTGACATCATTTTTAAGTGTTGTTGTAACTTCAAATGGTCACTAAAAGAACTGTTGTAAATCAAGGAGTAACCTGTAAATACACAATGCAATAAAATTTTAGTTTACAAATCCATTTCTATGATTAAAGCTTTTTACAGCAAGTATTATTGTTCTCTAAGATGGAGAGTCTTACTAGACCCAAACTGAAATTGCTAACATGTTTTCCCCAAAATAAGACAGGGTGTTATTTTCTTTTGACCCCCGAAATAAGCACTTGGCCTTATTTTTGGGGAGGTCTTATTATTTTAGAGGTGCAGGAGGCAGCAAGCGTGGTCATCTCATGGAGGCTGCTGTGTTGCACTATTTTCGAGGAGGGCTTATCTTTTAGCGCATGGACTCAAAAGCCTGATTAGGCTTATTATCCAGGGAGGTCTTATTTTGTGGGGAGCAGGGCACGAAAAAGTTTTCTGAAACAGTTTTGGAGATTTTAATTTTATCCATCTCCGTCCCTAGAAAAATAGCATTTTGAAAAAGGATCCTCAAAGCAGCTCATCTGGATGTGCATGCATGCACAGTGACTGCTGGAGAAAACATGGACTGATGCTGAAGACACCATAAATTATTGAGGGTATTTCCCACAGCCACTGTGAGATATTCACAGAAAATTCAGTGAGATGTTTCCTTTCATTCGTCTACCCATAAATAGATTGGAATAATTTTGAGACTTCCTTATATACCCTATATTCTTATAGTGTATCAGCACACATTTTTTTTTAATTATTAACACTTAAAAGATAATTCCTGTATGCCATTGTGCCGTGCCTTTTGAGAGATGTGTCCCACTCTTCTTTGAAGTGCAAAGTTTTAGGAGTAACTGCAAAACATTACATGTTTTGAAGGTTTTACTATAGTGTTGTGTGTGGCATCAGAGGAAAGCATTAGGTCCAGAGCAAAAACAAAAGAGGAACTAGGAACTTTTTTAAAGAAGATGTTGGATAACCATTTGTCTGAAGTGGTGTAGGGTTTCCTGCCTAAGCAGGGGGTTGGACTAGAAGACCTTCAAGGTCCCTTCCAACTCCGTTATTCCATTCTATTTTATTCTATTCTAACCACCAGACCAGCAAAGGAAATCTAGACAAAGAGAAGAACCACATCATTTAGGACAAGGGTGTCAAACTGGATTTCTTCGAGGGCCAGATCAGTATTGTAGTTCTCTTCTGTGGGCCAACGGAGGTGGGAGTGTGGGGAAAACAGGACGGATACCTCCTGTGGCACTTTACCAGCCAAAACAGAGCATTCATTTGTGCTTCATTTTCACCCTCCCTGGCCTCCAGGAGCACTCTGCCAGCCAAAAATGGGGTGCACAGAGGCCTTCTGAGTTCCCCGCACAGCCCATTTCTGGCTGGCAGAGGCACCTTGGTCCGGTCCTTCGATATTTCCATGTGCTAGATTTAAGCACCCCTGATTTAGGAGCTTTTTTTTTTCAAAGGGACAAATTCGAAGAATTGAGTTGACTTGAGACATTTCAAGACTGCCTCGAAGTTTCAGTTGGTGCAAAATTCAGAGGCCACATTGCATTAGGTTTGAAAGAATAGCCTTGATTAGTCATTGTTTTCTGGCTTACTTTCAGAATACTGATCCAATTGGCTTAAAAGCTGATTGTCTAAGGGATTATTTATCTTGGGATAAATCAACCCACTTATAAAGATCTGCAAGGAAGAGGGCATAGCCTTTAGGGAAACCTTACATGTCTCAATCAAGAAAAAAAAATTGTCATTTCTCAGAGTCAATATCAGCCCTACTAGGCAGACCAGACCACGAAATCAACTCCATATGAAGGCTAAAACTACTTTTATTGAAACTGGCTCTAAAAACAGGATTTGGCACAATTTATGTGATCTACTCCAGGGGTGTCAAACTTGATTTCATTGAGGCCCACATCAGGGTTGAATTTGATCTCGGGGGTGGGGGGTGGCTGGTATGGGTGTGGCCAGGATGGGCATGGCCAGCTCAACATCACTCATCAGGGACACCTGTGGCAGCCCAAGTGTTCTGCCAGCGAAAACGGGCTCTCGAGCTCCATTTTCAGCTGTGACAGCCTCCTGCAAATCCTCTTGAGCTCTGTTTTTGCTGGCAGAGGCACTGCAGGCCAGATGTTTGATGTTTTTAGGGTGGCCCCATGGGCCAGCACCCTGCAGGCCAGATCCGATCTGTGGGCCTTGAGTTTGATACCCTTGCTCTACTCCCTCCTTATAGTTGAGTGAATTGGAGACCTGAGTCTCTTCTGAATATTATCTGATTGTTCCAGATTTAATGTTTCAACCCCTCTTGCATAGCTAACAGTTGCTACATAATTCTACCAAAGTTATTTTTAGACTCTCTACAGTCACTCCTACATTGTAGTAAAATTGTCTTCAATGTTTTCAGAAAAGTATGTGGCAGTGACTTAACCTGGACTTAACCTTAATAAATTACTTTTACTGTTGGTAATATTTTCTCTTTAAAGTCTCCACCCCCACCCCCATGATTTACAGATTCATGGCTGATTTATCTTTTGAAAATATTGTGCATCTCCTAGGCTGCTGCTTAACAATATAGAAGTAATAGTAGATTACACCCTGCCAACAAAAGTGCATGTAGTCAAGGCTACGGTTTTCCCAGTTGCAATGTATGGCTGTGAAAGTTGGACCATAAGGAAGACTGAGCGCTAAAGAATTGAGGCCTTTGAACTATGAACTAGGAGAAGACTCCTGCGAGTCCCTTGGACTGCAAGGCAATCAAACCGGTCGGTCCTAGAGGAGATCAACCCAGACTGTTCTTTAGAAGACCAGATCCTGAAGATGAAACTCAAGTACTTTGGCCACCAAATGAGAAGAAGGAAGGACTCACTGGAGAAGAGCCTCCTGCTGGGAAAGACTGAGGGCCAAAGAAGAAAGGGACGACAGAGAATGAGGTGGCTGGATGGAGTCACCGAAGCAGTAGGCGTGAGCTTAAATGGACTCCAGAGGATGGTAGACAGAGGTGGGTTCCTACCAGTTCGCACCTATTCGGTAGAACCGGTTCGTCAAATCTACCGAACTGGTTAGAAGAGGTTTCACCAGTGGAGCCAGAAAGCAGGCCACACCTACAGAAGAGGTTCCAAAAATTTTTGAAACCCATCACCGGCAAGGATCTTGTAACTTGACAGCTTTAAGACTTGCATGCTTCAATGCCAGAGTTTCTGAATAGCTACTTGGACTGACCTAAGTACTAATTCATAATTTCATATCCGGTCACATGGGTGGCAAGCCACTCCCATCCGGTCACATGGGTGGCAAGCCACTCCCACAAAGGAGGCCACACCCACAGAGTAGGTTCCAACAATTTTTGAAACCCACCACTGATGGTAGAGGACAGGAAGGCCTGGAGAAATGTTGTCCATGGAGTCAGGATGGGTTGGACACAACTTTGCGACTAACAACAACAAGTAGATTAAACAAACAAAACACATTTGAATCCACAAATGTGTAACCCTAACCCTAACCTAACCCAAACAATTGGCTGACCCACTTCAATAATTCAACTATCCCCACGAGGGGCTTACTTAGCCCCTCTGTCTTTGCTTCATTCTGGTTCCAGGTCAAGCACTGCAGATAGTTTTTCTCCTACCTCTGATAAGTGATTCCTATCTTTCCTCTTCAGATATCGCTTGAATTACTTATAAAGTAAAGAGGGTGTGGAATTATGCTTCATTTCTAACCATGATTATTAATGTATTAGACAAGCATTTTGAAAATGAAGATAAAAGCCTTTTTCAAAGTTCTCATGTGGGCTTCTTTTCAAAGCTAACGATATGTGAATTAATTATGAAATATCTCATCAATGGGTTGCCTGCCCCAGTTTTGCCAATTGCCATCAAGTGCTCACAATGTTTGCTGAGGATCTGAATCCATGATTTGCAAATAGGGGTGGGGGTGGGGGGATAGGGGAGTTAATACTTATCCACCAGGGTCATGCCTTGTCACTGTTGAATTGCCAACTTGCTTAACATCTACTTAATTTAGAATTTAGGGCATGCAAAAGAATGAAAGCACAGGAAGGAGGCTGTAGAAATTCTCAGCCATCCAGATCGTGGTTGTCCCAAAGATCCTTCTTCAGGAGGCAAGTGGACTTTCTTGGTTTTTTTTTCTTTTGAAGACATTTTGCTTCTCATGAAGAAGCTTCTTGGATGAGAACTGCAATGTCCTCAAAAACAAAGTCTAGTTGCCTCCTGAAAAAGCACCTTTGGGACAGGAAGGAGTATTACGTCTTGGTAATCCCAAGGTTAGACTACTGAAATATGCCTTTTTAGAGCTGCCCTTCAAACTACGTTGACATCTTTGCTTGAAGAGAATAGGTTAACTCCTTTGGTAACATTTGTGAAAGTCAGTTCAGCTCAAGACATCCACGTATTATGATAGAATGGCCATTAAATTTTGACTAACGGCAGTAAGATTCATTTTTCCAAATAAGACAGAATTCAGTTATATGTCAGAGTTTCAAGTAATAAATCTGTAACAAGCAAGACTCTGAGGCGTGTAGATTCCTCAAAGAATGCTTTTATTTGGAATTATCATATTGGCACATATCTGGTGAAAACCAACTCTTAGGTCTCCCACAGTTTTCACCTAATTAGAAGTAGAAGTTTTCCCACTTTCTCAAAACAATCAGTCACATGGTCCAATCCCAGAACAGGTTGGCAGCTGGGTGACATCACTCCGCCTTCTTCTGACCGGGTGTGAGAATGTCCTTGGTTCCCAAGAGAAAAATGTTGTTTTGGCTATATATTCCCTATATATATACAATTTCTTCCTCCCTATCCCTCAGCTACAGTGTGGCAACACTAAGGCGGTCAAAAATGGCTTCAGCCGGGTCAGCTTCAGGGTTGACATTATATTAATAACTAATAATAACCATTTTCAGGAAATTTTGAACACCACAATATGATTTGTCTTTATTTCATGAGAAGCATGGAGTCGCAGTGGCTTAATGATGCTGGAGAAAGTCGACACTCTGGCAGTTTGAGCACCTATCACTTGCCTCAACTTCTGCCAAACTAGCAGTTCAAAAACACTCTACATGCAAGTAGATAAATAGGTACCGCTTTGGTTGCAAAAGTATTTATTTATTTATTTATTTATTTGTCTTGTATGCCGCCCACTCCCGGAGGACTCTGGGCGGCTCACAAAAGACAAGGGAAAGGGGGGAACGAGACAAAGACAACATATTAAAAACAAAACCAACATTCACAATTTCCGTGGAGGTAGATGCTTCTCAGCTCCCCCCAGCCTGCTGGAACAGCCAGGACTTGGTGGCTTTGCGGAAGGCCTGGAGGGTAGTAAGGGTCCGGATCTCAACAGGGAGCTCGTTCCAGAGGGCCGGAGCTGCAACAGAGAAGGCTCTCCCCCGGGGAGTCGCCAGCCGACATTGGCTGGCAGATGGAATCCGGAGGAGACCTAACCTGTGCGATCTAATTGGTCTGAGAGAGGTAATCGGCAGGAGGCGGTCTCTCAGGTACCCAGGTCCGTGTAGGGCTTTATAGGTAGCGACCAGCACCTTGAAGCGGATTCGGAGACTAATAGGTAGCCAGTGCAGCTCACGGAAGTAGTGGCGTGTTGAGCGCTGGTATAGGTTCAACCAGTGCTGAACCTGCCCTAATGCAATGAATGAAAAGTGACCAACCAATATTTAAGTGCAACAAGTCCCAGGGGACACTGCAGAATGCCATCAAGCCATTTGAGTGTGAAGCTAGTTCACACCCTTTATTGCACTCTGGATAGTGCACAAGCGTAAACTCAATGGACTAGCAATCATTTGCAGCCAAAAAACTGCTTTGTATTAATTCTGTAGTCTCCTGGCTAATGTAAGTAAGTAAAATCTTTATTACGGTCGAAGATCAGCAATACACATTAGTTTTTACACTATATCAAAAAATACTAACATTAAAATATAATTAAAAAGTATTGACATTAAAAGTGGATAATAACATAATGGTCCAAAGATTGTTAAAGGTATGTCCAGATAATTGGTACAAGATGGTACTATACTTCTGTAGCCAATTTTTTTTCTTATGGACATTGCAGCAGCACAGAACTTGGCCACTGCATACGTGGTAACCGGGCTAGTGTCCTGGAGGAGAAAGCCTAGATAAAAATTGTCTGCCCTCCCTGGCAATCTTTCTAATAAGGGGAGAATATGTGCAGACCTACAAGCTCTGTATAGCTCACAGTGTAATAGAACATGTGAATTATCTTCCGCTTCTACTTTACCACATATAAAAACGCGTTCTGCTATAGGTGTTCTCTTATACCAGTCCTGGAGGAGTGCTGAAGGAAAAATGTCAAATCTAGCTCTGAAGAAAGCTACTCTTTGTTTTGGGGAGATCATACTTACCTGGCTAATATATCATTGCCATACACTAAATAAATATTTATTTATTTATTTCATAAAATATCTGTAGAAATGCCAAAATAAGTTAATGGGCTAATCATTTGTTTAGAGAAGTCTTTAGGACAACTATATCCCTTATTTGAATTCCAACCAGGTCTGACCTTGATTAAGTTAGACATCACCCAGGATAAGAGCCATGCTGGTAGTTCAGTGACTAGAATGCAGTATTGCAGGTTGACTCTGCTGACTGCCAGCAGTTTGATCCTGACCAGCTCAAGGTTGATTCAGCTTTCCATCCTTCCGAGGTCAGTAAAATGAGGACCCAGATTGTTGGGAGCAATACGATGACTGTGTAAACTGCTTAAAGTGGGCTGTAAAGCACTGTGAAGCGGTATATAAGTCTTTTTTTAATAGCAGATTTTTTTTATTATTTTTTCCCTTCTACAACACCTTACAGTCATTACATCAACATTGTTATGTCATCCTACCTGTACATGTATATAATATTTCGCTTCTATATTTACACACTTTATACACAGTTCTATATATATTTATATATATTGTTTTTTGGCTTAATTAATTTTATTCTCGTTTTGCAGCCATTTGTACCAATTATTCCAAATTTCATAATATTCTGACTCTTCTTTATCTTTTAATTTCAGTGTTTATTTGTCCATCTCTGCACAATCCAAAGTTTTTTTTATCACTAATTCGTCCGAGGGGGTATTATTTTGTTTCCAGCATTGGGCAAATGCTCTTCTAGCTGTAGTTAGCAGATGTGTTAATATGTACTTAATTTTCTTTGTATATTTCCCTTTGATTATTCCCAGTAGAAAGATTTCGGGTTTGTATTTTATCTGTTCTCCTGTAATTTCTTGCACCCATTTCCAAATTTTTGTCCAATATTTTTGTGTTTCCAGGCAGGTCCACCATATGTGATAGAAAGTCCCTTGTACTTTTTTACACTTCCAACAGGTCGGCTTCATGTTTGGGTACATTTTAGCCAATCTTGTTGGTGGTAAATGCCAACGCTAAAACATTTTGTATATATTTTCTTTAAGTGCTGCTGATCGTGTTAGTTTATAATTTGTGTTCCAAATTCTTTCCCAATCCGCTAGATCTATGTTGTAACCAAAGTTTTTGGCCCATATATAAGTCTTAAGTACTATTGCTGTCAAGTACATGCACTACTCTCAGACTGAACAACGGGCAATGCAGAAAGTTTATTTCCATTTAGTTTACTGTTATGTCCATTAGCTTGTATTAGGCATCAGATATATTTTCCCTCCAACTCCAAACTCTAGATTTCAAAGTTTAACTTTTACAATTTCAGAACGGCTGATATTTTCTTAAATTAGACCTATTTCAAAGACATTTTTTTATTTTTTTTATTTAAAAAAAACGCATTAAAAATCAGATCAAAAACTGTTGCTTTGCCTTCCTGATGATGATGTAAGCACTACAGATTAGGCTTCTCCATCAATTACAAAATGCTGAACATCCTTTAGCATCAAACAGAATGACATAAAGCTGCACTGTAATGAGTAATGGTTAAGACCAATTGCTATTTAATTATGTAGATGACTTAAACATGATGTTATCAGCATGTTTCGGCATGAATTCCCCCCCCCCCCGGCCCTCTGCATTGCTATGCTGTTTTAATTACCAATAAAGAAATGGATATTTGCTGTTGATCACGGTAAAAATTATTGGAGCAAGGAAGGCGTTCCTAATTTCACAAAAATTCAGTGCAGCGTATTCTTTGAACCTGGGTAACTTTTTATTTTTTAATAGAATTAACAATGTGCCTGCCATGCAAACTAGAGAGAAAAAGCATGTATAAATGTATCTATGGTTTTTATTGTGGCTGTAATTGTATTAATGCGTAAAAACAGGATTGGCAACAAATTACGGGAGATATGAAACCACAAGTGGTCCTTACAAAAGTTTGTTTAGTGACTGTTTGAACTTACAATGGCATTGAAAAAGCTATTGATGACCCTTTTTCACACTTAATAGCAAGAGCAATAGCAGTTAGACTTATATACCGCTTCATAGGGCTTTCAGCCCTCTCTAAGCGGTTTACAGAGTCAGCATATTGCCCCCAACAACAATCCGGGTCCTCATTTTACCCACCTTGGAAGGATGGAAGGCTGAGTCAACCTTGAGCCGGTGAGATTTGAACAGCCGAACTGCAGAACTGTAGTCAGCTGAAGTAGCCTGCAGTGCTGCATTTAATCACTGCGCCACCTCGGCTCCTACAGCCAGGGCATTGAAGAGTGCAAGTCTTAAAGCTGTCAAGTTACAAGACCCTTGCACCCCTAACCCTTTAGAAAAAACCCTTCGAGGGGTGTTCAAACTTGACAGCTTTAAGACTTGTGGACTTCAACTCCCAGAATTCCTCCTCCAGTCATGTTGGCTCAGGAACTTTGACATTGAAGCACGCAAGTCTTAAAGCTGTCAAGTTACAAGACCCTTGCACCCCTAACCCTTTAGTAAAAAAAACCCAGGGGTGTTCAAATTTGACAGCTTTAAGACTTGTGGATTTCAACTCCCAGAATTCCTCCTCTCGCTCTTCATCTTGATAATATGCGGATGGGCGGGGGGAGGGAGCTGGAACCGATTCTAAATGGACCTGTAGATTTCTTCTATAGAAGAGGTTAGAACTGGCAGGAACCCACCCCTGGTTACTTGGAACCCCAACAGTTATTGTAAATTCAAACGGCCATTCAACAAATGGTTGTAAGTTGAGTACTACCTGGTATTTGTTTTCAAGCATCAGAGCAGTGGCCTACATTCCAAATCTCTAAAGCAAATCTCCGGACAGTCTTCTTTCTCAGTCCAGTTGCCCCGAGCATCTACCAAATCAAACTCTAGCTCCCCAATTGCTGCATAGTAGATGCACCTATTAGGAAAGAAGCAAAGAGAAATTTAAACTCCAAGTCTGAATTCTGTACTTCTGTACTTTTTAAAAAAAAAAATGAAATACACTCTTCTACCCTGGGGGAGGACAGTCCTGGGAGAAGTTGAGAAGGCATAAAAGGATAACAAAGTTTCTTTCTAGTCCCCTTCCCCCCGCCCTGCTCCCCAACCCTCCTGTAACATGTAAGCTAAAGTAGAATTCTGTAGACTTCAAAAGACCTTCATTCCTTCCAACATGTTTTCTTAATATTTCCCATCTGTGAATTTGATAGAGAGCTAATACTCACAGACACGGGCTTTTTGTAAAACCTTCTGGTTTTTCCAAAATTCTGGAATCACACCATCCCTTTTACTCCTGATTTACACGTTGAGTTGGCTGCATCAATCTCAGCTCGAATGATTGGTCCAATGCTTCATTATCAAAGAGTTGTGAGAACTGAGGATTGTCTAGTTCAACAAAGAGAAGGACTAGGGGGTGACAGGATAGCAGTTGTTCAATGTTTGAGGGGATGCCACAGAGAGATGTGGGTCAACCTATTCTTCAAAGCACCAGAGTTCAGGACAAGAAGTAGCCGATGAAGATCATTAAAGACAGACTCAACCTAGAATTAAGGAGAAATCTCCTGACAAGGAGAACAGTTGAATGGCTTGCTTCTAGAAGTTGTGGGGGCTCCAAGACTGGAGGTTTTTAAGATGAGATTGGACAGCCATTTGTCCAGAATGATATAGATCAATGATGGCAAACCTTTTTGGTGCCGAGTGCCCAAAGCACATGTGCCCCCCACAATGCAATGCGAGCACCCTCTGTGCATGCATCCAGGTGTCCCCCACATGTGCCCTGCCCTCCATGCATGTGTCCGCGTGTCCCCAACATGGACCTCACCCCCGCACATGGGGGCAGAGACCCAGAGACCAACTGGCTGGTGGGAGGTGCATGCACTTGTGCAGTGGAACTGGGCTACGGCAATGACTGGCATGCCCAAGAGAAGGCTTTGTGTGCCACCTGTGGCAAGCGTGCCATAGGTTTGTCATCACAGATATAGATTCTGTTGCTTGAACAGGGTGTCGAACTAGAAGACCTTCAAGAGTTACCCAATTATCTAAATTACCTAAACAACAACATCTTTCTTAACTTTTGTTCCCCCTCCCCCAGTGATGGGTTCCTGCCAGGTCTAACCTCTTCTATAGAAGAGGTTCCACAAATCTACCATGCCGTTTAGAACCGGTTCCAGCTCCCTCCCCCGCCCATCTGCACATCATCAAGATGAAGAGAAAGAGGAGGAACTCTGGGAGTTGAAGTCCACAAGTCTTAAAGCTGTCAAGTTTGAACACCCCTGGGGGTTTTTTTTCTAAAGGGTTAGGAGTGCAAGGGTCTTGCAACGTGACAGCTTTAAGACTTGTGTGCTTCAAATGCCAGCGTTTGTGAGCCAACATTTTGGTTGCTAAGCAAGAGAGTTGTTAAGTGATTTTCACCACATTTTACAAGTTGGCCATGCCCACCCAGTCACATGACTGCCAAGCCACTCTCACTCGGTCACATGGCTGGCAAGCCACTCCCACCCGGTCACATAGCTGGCAAGCCACTCCCACCCAGTCACATGGCCGGCAAGCCACTCCCACAAAGCAGGCCACACCTACAGAAGAGGTTCTAAAAAAATTGAAACCCACCACTGCCCTCCCCCATCTCGGTATTTTTTAAAGACATGTGAATCATCCCTTTCCAACTAAGAAACTTGTCTGTTTTCCTGGAAATTCCTGGATTTTTAAAGAGTTTTTGTGTTGTACTTCCAATTCAACAAATTATTTAAGGCAGGGGTGTCGAACTCGCGGCCCGCAAGCCAGATGCGTCATACACTGGCCACGTCCACGCCTGGGTTAGCAAAGGGGAAAAAGTTGTGATAGGTCACGTGATGCCGCCCTAACGATGTGAGTTTGACACTCCTGCTTTAAGGCATGCAGAAGTGCTGATCTAGCACTTGTCCACAATCCTTGAAAGTAGCCATGTCCTTTCCTGGGATCATGTGGCAACTACCAAAGAAGAACAGACAGCTGTCCTTACTCTCTCCATTTTTCAAATTGAATTGAAAGGCTTGAGAGCCCCATAAAGCAATTATATGAACACTTGTCCACTCCCCAGTTTTAGTGTTCATTAAAATTTCCCTTTCAAGTACTCTGATTATAGCCTCTCTCCTTTTGTCTTCTACTTCTCGGTTTAATTTGACAAATGAGGGGATTTCTATAGCTCCCCGATTTTAGTAGGCTCCCTTCCGATAATAACGCTTCCCTCCCCCCTCCTGATTTTGCCCCTAATCCTTCAGTATCCTTTGAGTCTCGATTACAAATGCAGTATCAATTCCTTGGGAACGTCGGTGCGTTGTGTTCTCTGCAGGAGCAGTAATCTTTTCTCAATTAACGCTTTGCCGAGATCAACCAAGATCAGAAGGATGCTTCATTTTTGTTAGATGGAGGGGATGTGGATTTTATAAAATACCTTATTCCAGCAGCAGCCCATCCAGGAAACCTCTGCCTCTCTCCCCCCCCCCCCACAAAAAAACCTGCATACGCAGATTGTAATTTTATAAAGTGCAGATGCTGCAAAGACTTGAACAAAAACTTATCATTTTACTTATTATTTTATTTTAGCAACTTTGGTATGTTTCAGGCATGAATAACCAGACCCACATGTGTGGAGTTTCAATTTAGCTACTTTATTGTTTTATGCCTATTTTACAGGAATCTTCCCAGACTGGCTGATTCAGCTGGAAAAGACTAGAGAAGGCTCAAAGGCATTTGTGGGGGCATCAGGCCTTGCCTTCTTGTGTTTACATAATGAGTCCATGCTAATTCCCTGTTTGATCTCTCCTCCCAATGGAAAAGTTGCTCTCCAACAGTACAGGGGAGAAAAGGATTCGTAAAAACAGGGACTACCATCCTGGCAGAGGTATCTAGGACAGAAAGCAGCTCTGTTATATTCATTTATCTCTCATTAGCCTTCCTCACCTTCATTTTGCTGGTGCACCATTAGATAAATATTCAGATATTCATCTAGGAGAGCTCTATCTACTGTGGATGCTCAGTCTGTATATGGAGAGGAGGCACAGCCCAGCGATGTTCCATCTATGTCCTGATGCCTTCACCCTATTCACGATGCAGATCACATAAGTGACATTTCAGGGCTGGTAAATTACCTTTCCCACCGCTGAAACGTCAGCACGGACAATAGCTCGCCTGCCTCCCCTTCTGAAAATGACAGTCAGTCCACAAAAGGGCACAGACCAGACTTATTGGTTAGACATCTGGATGCAAATGCTGAAATTTCTCCTCTTCATAGATTAAGTCAAATGCAGGCCGGAGATGAGAAGTGGCGGCAGATGGCTTGTCAACTACCAGCATTATATCCTTGTCTCTAACAAGTCGTGTCCGGCACTGTCTCTGTACAGCGAAGTACATGCAGATCAAAGGCTATGATATATGGGACTTATAATTGTAATATGCAAAGACCTTTGTAGGATTTGATCTTGGCAAATTCCACAGCAAACTGATGCGATTCCCATCGCCCAGAGGCCTATGCAAGGCAGAACTCAGCTTTTATCCATCCAGCTTTTCATCTCCCATAGATTTTGTGCTCCGTTTAAGATCAATATATGTTTTTGGAAGGCACCAGAGGTGGGTTCCTACTGGTTCACACTGGTTCAGGTGAACCAGTAGTGGTTCCCCAGTCGCAGCTGCTGTTGCCAGCATTTTCGTTAGTACCTTATTTTTCGGAGTATAAGACGCACCGGAGTGTAAGATGCACCAAGATTTTGAAGAGGCAAATTTTTTTAAAAGTTTTTGCACTCTGCAGACCTCCCCAAAACAGCCCGTTTTTCACAAAAATGAGCCCAGTTTTTGTGGGGGGGGGGAAGGGCATGAATAGCCTTCAGGAGGCTTTTAGAGTGCTCCTGCAGACTGGGGAGGGGCCAAAATTGAGCAAAAAAATGGCCAATTTTTGGTAAAAATGGGGCTGTTTTTTGTTTTAAAAAGGGCATGAATAACCTTCAGGAGGCTTATAGAGTGCTCCTGGGGGGTGGGGGTGGGGGGAAACAAGCAAAAAATGGCCTGTTTTCCCCTCATTTTTGCCCTCCCCAGTCCCCAGCAGCACTCTGGAAGCCTCCTAAAGGCTATGCACGGACATTTTTGCAAAGGGGGCAGAGTTTCGGGAGGCCAAAAATGCTGCATTCAGTGTATAAGATGCCCCCAGGTTTCCACTCTCTTTTTTGAGGGAGAAACATGCATCTTATACTCCGAAAAATACAGTAGTTTTAATGTTCTTTCTGCATGCGCAGAACAATTTACAGTGAACTGCACACGTGAACCGGTAGGAATCAGGATAGGAACCCACCCCTGGAAGGCACATTCAAGGAGAAATTTTGTTTAGAGATGCGTATTCCCGGGTGCAGTTATTTAAAAATAATTTTTAAAATCCTTTTTAAGTAGAAGTCGACATGCAGGTTTAAATAGCATTATTCATGTAGAAGTGGGATGGAATGCGCTTAGTGATAAGCATATGCAAAAGTTACAAGGAAGTGTGAAAATCTGATTTTATTTATATATATATATATATATATATATATATATATATATATATATATATATATATATATATATATATATATATATATATATATATATATATATATATATATAAAACTATTTTTACTGTCTAGTTCTAGCAAGAATTGTAGCAGGGTCAGGAAAATCTGTCATGCCTCACACTTGCAAAACTTTCACCACACTTGACGTTGGAAGAAAGAACTAGCAACAAAAACATCTGATAATAAACCTACTCCTTTTACAGAAGCGTTATGTAAAATGCTTCTTCAGAAGTGCTAACAAAGGTGCAATTAAAGTATGGGCCCACTGGAGGCATGATGGTCTTAATTGGATAGCTGCAATATATTATCCTCAGGTTTTTCAAAATTGCTTTTTCCTTCTTCTTTCAAGTATTTTTTCCCAATCACAATCCCCAGGATGGTATACATTTTTAAATAAGATGGATAAGCCTCAAAGGGATTTTTGAATGGTGGTTGGTTGATCGTTGTAGATAACTTTTTAAAGAGTTCGGGTGATATGCAACAGAAAGCCATTGTGATATACAGATTAAGATGGATTAGAACTGGGGAGATCCAGGTCCACATTTACCTTTAGTTAAGAAATTGTGCTAAGTGACCTTGGGCCTGCCGATTACTGTTTTAGCCCAACCTATTTTACAGGGACACTGTTGTTGTTAGTTGCGAAGTCGTGTCTGACCCATCACGACCCCATGGACAATGTTCCTCCAGGCCTTCCTGTCCTCTACCATCCTCTGGAGTCCATTTAAGCTCACACCAACTGCTTCGGTGACTCCATCCAGCCACTTCCTTCTCTATCGTCTCCTTCTTCTTTTGCCCTCAATCTTTCTCAGCATTAGGCTCTTCTCCAGTGAGTCCTTCCTTCTCATTAGGTGGCCAAAGTATTTGAGTTTCATCTTCTAAAGAGCAGTCAGGGTTGATCTCCTCTAGGACTGACCGTTTTGATCATCTTGCAGTCCAAGGTACTCGCAGGAGTCTTCTCCAGCATTATGGTAGTGATAAAATGAAAGATCTGTCAAAAAACGGCTCTTACGATTTTGCATTTATTGGCCTAGATACCTCTCTGCTAAACAACTAATTCCCACAACAGTCAAACTATTTACTAAGAGTGTATTACTATTATTCTTCTCATCCTTCCTATTACCTATCTCCTTTCTACTTATGACTATAACCTTGCTGTTTGTATCTTTTTGATTATATTGTTTTATTTAGTTTCCTAGTATGATTCTGATTGCTTATTTAGCATCTATGACTATCACTAAGTGTTGTATCTTATGATTCATGATGTATTTATGATGACTATGATCATGATTTATCACTTATGACTTTTATGTTCACTGAGATACACCGAAGACAAATTCCTTGTGTGTCCAATCACTTTGGCCAATAAAGAATTCTAGTCTCTCCAATGTAGGTCAAATCCTGTTGTAGCTACTTTCCTCTGACATAGCCCCACACTTTAGACAAATTCACACAACAGACTAACCTTGACTAAAATGGGATTGGGGAGTTTATGATTCAACATATTATGAGAACTCTGTCATTGTCATAGTATGTTGTATGAACCAGATTACACATTAAACTTTTATATGATTTCTTTGTTTGGCCATGTTATGTGAACATAGAAACTGTATATTTTATTAATACGGGTTAATGTTTTAGCATGTTATACAAATAAAGGGGTCAAAACCAGTGGTGAGATTCAAATAATTTAACAACCAGTTCTCTTCCCTAATGACCAGTTGGGTAAGCATGGCTCGGTGGTCAGCTGTGGCCAACTCAACATCTCTCACATCGATGGGCGCTTCGTCTTAGCTGTTACAATGTAATAAGGGTTAACCGGAGAGGCAGTTTCTTTAAGCAGGGCAATAAAGATTAGGCTAAAAACGACACCAGAATGTTTCCTTCCTGCCTTCCTTACAGGATTAGCCTTGTAAAGTGGAAAAAAATAAAAGGAGATTTCTTCCAACAACAGGTTCTCCCAACTGCTTAGAAAGTTAAGAACCGGTTCTCCTGAATAGGTGCAAACTGGCTGAATCTCACCACTGGTCAAAACCAGAGAAAAAATGGGAGAGGTTTGACAGGAGGAATGTAGCAAGACATTTTGGGAAGCAGAAGTCACTGAATAATGGAAACATTTAGAAAAAATGGTGGGTCAGGATGTCCTGCATGTAATGTCTATTTCTGGATTTCCTACATTAAGCATCACCTGGACCAGCAAACCTACAACAAAGGTTCTCAGGAAGCAATATGAATAATTTGTGAGACACAGAAGCAATCTAGGTGGGCCATTGTCATGTTTCTTAATTTGTCCTCGAAACTCTGTGTATTTTTTAGCCATGAAGTCATTGAACTGGATGACTCTTACTCTGTCCACCCATTTGTCTGAATAGGTGAAGACCTTCTAAAGAATGTGCCTGAGTAACCCAAGTCTAGTGGATTTATCTATCTCTGAAAACTTGCTTTTTTTTGCTAAATGTGAACATTGCACTTATGATTGAAGAATGCCCTAGAGCAGAAAAGGTAAAATCTTGAGAAATAGCTTCTGATGGGCCCCTTCTTTGTGAAAATATAATATATTCAAGTAGTAACGAGTGTATAAGGTTCAGTACAAACATTTTTGATGATTCATATAACACTTCTGACCTATGAAGCTCATTTATTTCCAACCTAATAATTTATCTCTTTTTTGCACACCATCTCATCCTTGACATAACCCCATTTTCACTCATCTTAGGTGTCTTAGGTGAACCCCAGCTGATACGTTTCTGAAACAGACTAGCACTCATTATTCCTAATCTTCTGGATTACGCCCAGCTCAATCTTACTTAGAAGGATCTTCTGCAATCAATGGCACTTGTCCTAAACCCCAACATTTGTTTAAGTGTGATTTACTGACTCCCAATTAGCTGGATTCAATAAATTGCACTCTAGTAAGCTACAGTGTGGTTACCTTATCACAATTTTTGGACCCAGCCAACTATTGGAGTTCTGTAGAGTTAGAGAACACTAAAGGTAAAAGTTTCCCTATCCAATTGTGTCCAGTTCTAAGGGGTACTGCCAGGACTGGGATTCAGCCGATTCAGACAGGTTTGAGTGAACCAGATGCTAATTTTACATCTGGTCCGCCAAACTGGTAGTTGAAAGGACTGGCTGGCCCTGCCCACCCCTCTCCTCCCCTCCCAGGAGTCTCCATGCATCCCATTTTGGGTGCCAGGTAAGTGCAGGGTCTGTGTGGGGACTCTGGGAGGGTGAAAAATGGGCATCCTGGAAATTCCAGAAGTCCAGGAATGGGCCCGTTTCTTACCTCTGGAGGGCCTCTGAAGCCCCAGGGCCGTTTTTGCCCTTCCAGAGGCTTGAGGAAAGCCTCCGGAGCCTGGGGAGGATGAAAAATAGGTCTCCCAGAAGTTCCAAAAGTCTAGAAACAGGCCCATTTCTGCCCTCCAGAGCCCAGAGGAGGCCATTTTTGCCCTCCCAGAGACTTGAGAAAAGCCTCTGAAGCCTGGGGAGGGTGAAAACATCCCCCTATCATGGTGTATGAGGCTGAGTAGGCCACGCCCACCATGGCCACACCCACCCAGCAACCAGGAAGAGAACCGGCTGCTAAAAATTTTCAATCCCACCCCCGGGTACTGCTCAACTTTGTTTCTTAGTCAAGGGAGACAGTACTGTCTGAAGACATTTCCATGGTCAGGTGGCCAGCATGAATATATGCCAAGGCACATGGAACGCTGTTACTTTTCTACCAAAGTGATACCTGTTTATCTACTCACATTTGCCTGCTTTTGAACTGCTAGGCAGACAGCAGCCGGGGGAAGTAACGAGAGGTTACCCCATCACACAGCACTCAAGTCTCAAACCCAGGCTGTCAGCAAACATCTCTAAACAAGCCGTTTTCTCTAAACAGGTGGTTTCCACAGGTACTGAGCTGCTGAATCTGCAAATCCTTAGCTAGTATTCACTGGAAGCGTTGGAATCTAGATCCCAATCGATGTGAAGAACAAATTATTTAAGAAAGACTGGATCTGACTGTCAGGGTTCCAAGTAATAGATCCATTGCAAGCAGAGGTGGGTTCCTACTGGTTTGGATTGGTTTCGCTGAACTGGTAGTAGTATGGTGCTCTGGGTCGCTGGAATGGGCAGCAACCCAGGCCGGCCAGCCTCCGGACCGGTTCCCTGGTTGCTGCTGCCACCACGGTCATCTTGTTTTTTTTATTTCTGCACATGCGCAGAACAATTTTAAATGAACAATTTTAAGTGTGCAGCGTGCATTCGGTGCGCAGGTGCAAAGCGCACACATGAGCGAGCCAGCAGTAAAGCCAGTCAGAACCCACCCCTGATTACAAGCAACTCCTCCGAGGCAGGTAGGTTCCAAGAAGAATAGCTTTATTGGAAATATCAAACTGGCACATATCTGGTTAAAAGCAACTCTGTAGGGCCCCTTGGTTTTCACCTGATTAAAACTAACAGTTTTTCCTCCCAGTCCAGGGGTGGGTTCCTGCCAATTCTAACCTCTTCTATAGAAGAGGTTCCACAAATCTACAGTGCTGTTTAGAACCGGTTCCAGCTCCCTCCCCCCGCCCATCCGCACATCATCAAGATGAAGAGCGAGAGGAGGAATTCTGGGAGTTGAAGTCCACAAGTCTTAAAGCTGTCAAGTTTGAACACCCCTGGGATATTTTTCTAAAGGGTTAGGGGTGCAAGGGTCTTGTAACTTGACAGCTTTAAGACTTGTGTGTTTCAAATGCCAGAGTTCCTGAGCCAACATTTTGGTTGCTAAGCAAGAGTGTTGTTAAGTGAGTTTCACCACATTTTACAAGTTGGCCATGCCCACCCAGTCACATGATTGCCAAGCAATTCCCACCCGGTCACATGGCCAGCAAGCCACTTCCACAAAGCAGGCCACGCCTACAGAAGATGTTCTAAAAAAATTTGAAACCTACCACTGCCCTAGTCCCAAACAATCAGTCACATGGCCCAATCAATGCAGCATCCACTGGTCTAGTGACGTCATTCCACCTTCCTCCGGCCAGGCGTGAGAATGTCCTTAGTTTCCAGGGGAAAGTATTTTATTTTGACTACACATCCCCAGCTACAGTATCTCTAATCCCCCCCTCCCTACCCCTCATGCTAGTGTGGCAACACGGAAGCTCCAAGATGGCTTTGGCCAGGCCAGCTTCAGGGTTGACACCAACACTACTGTTATTTTCTATTATTTTCGTTCTCAGAGGAAGGTAGGTGTAAATATTGTCTAGGTATTAGAATGGATGGAGCAATAAAAAGTTGGTGATAACAGATGTACCCTCTGCATCAGAGGTGGTATTCAGCAGGTTCTGACCAGTTTTAGAGAACTGGTAGCGGAAAGTTTGAGTAGTTCACAGAACCGGTATATACCACCTCTGACTGGCCCTGTCCCCTCTATTCTCTGCCTCCTGAGTCCCAGCTGATCAGGAGGGAATGAGGATTTTGCAGTATCCTTCCCCTGCCACGCCCACCAAGCCACTCCCACAGAACTGGTACTAAAAATTTTGAATCTCACCACTGCACTGCATCCCAAGTAAGTTATTTTGTGGGTGGGTGGGAGAACTTATCTTCCATATCTATTTGTTACCCCACCCGCTTCCATGGATTTTTCAGCAATTACAAGTAGTCCCTGGCAGATGTTCTCCACAAGCATTAGCACCAAAAAAAAGCTGTGGTGGCACAGTGGTTAAATTGCAGTATTGCAGGTTAACTCTGCCCACTGCCAGGAGTTCAATTCTGACTGGCTCAAGATTCACTCAGTCTTCCATCCTTCCGAGGTTGGTAAAATGAGGGCCCAGATTGTTGGGGGCAATATGCTTACATTTGCAAACCGCTTAGCGAGGTTGTAAAACACTATGGAGTGGTAAATAAGTCTAATTGCGATTGCTACTCTCACTATGAACTAATGGCTACCACAATCTAAACCATGGATATGTCTGCAAAAACCATGGCTTCCAGAGGCTGGGTGGGATTTAATAGAAAATTAAAGCAGCAAATTGTGGGTAAACATTATGACCCACAGTTAATTCTACCAAGAAAATCATCAGCAGGCTTTCAAAAAATAAAGGCCTTCTGGAGCTTAAGCTTTATTTCCTTAAAGCTTTTATGACAACCTCCTTGGAATATTTTAAGATTTAATACTGTATAATATTTCCAGACATGATCTCTTTCCTCCACTTTGAATTTTAGTCTTTTCCATTATCAAGCAATCCTTTTGCTGCTACCAATTGTGGCTTATGCTCTATTATTCTGGCAGCGTATTTTATAATCCTCTGACACAATGCAATAAAGTATGTGTGTTTTTCTTTACTTTATTTATCCTTAACACTAAACATGTTGGGGGGATTTTTTCCCCACCTTCGTTCCTCCCCCTTTCCAAATCGCCTTCACATTCGCCAGGAGATTGATAAGGGCATGGCTAATTTATTGTGCATGGGCATTTTGGCACATAAAATTTGCAATTTAATAAAAGTATTTGGTAAAGGTGCCGTTAACAGTTGAAGAAAGTTGTAAAGGCTTCAAGGCTTTGTTAAGTTTTATGAGTGACTTGAATTGCGTGGTGGTCTCCGGGGCTGAAGGTGATGCTATTTTCACTACAGATTGGTTCCTGTCTTTGTTGGGAGGTCCACTTTAGGCCAATGGTAGGTCATCAGAGGAACGACACAGACTTAAGGATGCAATCCCACAAATAGACGCAAATATTAAATGCTCTTTTTATTTTCCTTTAGATTGGAGCAATTATTCATAAATATATAGTTGATAGGGATTGCCTAGGGCAGGGGTGTTACACTCAAGGCCCGGGGGCTGGATCCAGCCTGTGGAGTACTTAGATATGGTCCTCAGGGCTGCCCTGGAAACAATGAAGGACTGGGCTGCGGTGCTTTTGCCAGCGAAAATGGGCTCCTAAGCTCCATTTTTGGGTGCCATGGCCTCTTGCAAACCTCTATATCAGCTCTGGCACGCTGAAGGGTCCTCGATGGAAGGCAGATTGGTAGCAATTGTTTTTTCTGCAGTTCTAATTATCTGTTGAAGTCTGTGATTGTCTTGTTGAGTTGCAGAACCAAACCAGACAGTTAGGGAGGTGCAGATGACAGACTCAATCATTCCTCTGTAGAACTGAATCAGCAGCTCTTTGGGCAGTTTGAGCTTTCTGAGTTGGTGCAGAAAGAACATTCTTTATTTTCAGCACGTGAAACCACGCCCCCTCCAATCCATGGAAAAAACTCCCTCTATGGAACCAATCCCTGGTGCCCAAAAGGTTGGAAGCCACTGATCTAGAAGAATACTCTACATCAGAGGCAGAGGTGGGTTCCTACCAGTTCTCACCAATTCGGTAGAACCGGTTTGTCAAATCTACCGAACCGGTTAGAAGAGGTTCCACCAGTGGACCCAGAAAGCAGGCCACACCTACAGAAGAGGTTCCAAAATTTTTTGAAACCCACCACTGCCACACACACACACGCACACACACACAGAGAGAGAGAGAGAGACAGACAGACAGACAGACAGAGAGAGAGAGAAAGAGAAAGAAAGGAAGAAATAAATAAAATAAAAAAAGAAAGAAAAGGAGAGAGAGATGAAAGAAAAAAAAGAAAAAAGGGACAGAGAGACAAAAGGAAGGAAAGAGAGAGAGAGAGAGAAAGAGAGAGAGAGAAAGAAAGAAAGAAAGAAAACACATGGCCATCAAGCCACTCCCACAAGGTCACATGGCCGGCAAGCCACTCCCACAAACCCACAGAGTAGGTTCCAAAAAATTTTGAAACCCACCACTGATCAGAGGTATTCTGTAGCTGAGAATTCTGGGGTCAGTTCTCTAAAACTGTCAATTGTTCATGTCAGATGCCAGTCAACCAAAGAGTCCCTCTTGTAGAGGCCTTTATTCTCGGGGTGGGGGGAGGGGAAGGTTACAAGAGCTTGTCTTTTCTGTTCTTCCTTTGTTTACCTTCTGTTCTGTCACCTTCCCCATCCACTTATTCTCCACTGAGTCTGCTCCCACTTATCTTCCTCCTTATCGCTGAGCTGGTCATATGGGAAATGTAACCTGTGAAAAGTATGCTTATGTGCCAGGAAATATAAATGCATTTTTGGGGTTGAATTTTGATGATTCAGGCCATCCGGGGGAAAGCAAAGAGACTTTAATCTCTTGAGGTGCAACTTTCTAAAGTCAACTGTTTGAGCGCTGCAGGAATAAAAGACTTGTCATCATATAAACAGAGAATGACCAATTGTCATCCCACCTGGGGAAGAGTCAGACACGTGGCGAATTAGCAACGAAAGACCAAGAGACAATCCAAATGCAAATTCTGATGGCTGGGAAAGATAATTAAAACTCTCGAGACTGTGATTATGAGTAGGTAGCATGACAAAGCACATGGGTGTCAAGACAGTGTATTTATATTGACAGAAAATGTCCAAGACAGCTTCCTTTTACAATATAGCTGTCAGGGATTTTGGGGGTAAGATGTAAACATGTATTGACTTTGTGTAAAGAGAGCTTTTATAACTGTCTCTTTGCCTTATTACTCAATGACACTTGGCTAAAGACATCATAGACTTTGCAACATGAAATCTATGGAGGATTCTTCCTCCACTATCAAAATATATTCTTGCGTTGCTGATATATTTCGAGCAATCAAAATCAGGGAAAGCAAGGGCATAAAGGGGGGGAAAAAGTCCCAATTAATGGTATAATTGAAGTTTTTAATGTTCAGAGCAGCGGTGGATTTCGCATTTTGTTACCACTGGTTTGCCAGGTGCGCGCTTTGCTCAAAAACATGCCTAAATAGGACAGTATCCAGCCGGGGAGGAGAGGGGGGAGCGGGCCCACCCATAATTTCTGCTACCAGTTCAAGCAAACCAGTCTGAACTGGCTGAATGCCACCTCTGGCTTGGAGGTTTGGAGGAAGTCATCTGGGGCCTTCCTGTCAGGCTTACCAGCTAGCCCAGATATGAAACATAACCAGGCAAATTAATTCTAATTTATTGTAAAGCTACATTAACAGAATCCTGGAAGTCTGAAAGTACAATTCTCCTGCTGTCATGTCTACAGTGTGAGAACTTAAGAGTGCCCCCCCTCCCATCCTGAGCCTTTTGCTCTGTTCATTCTACAGCTGTGGCCTGTGCTCTCTCTTATCCAATTATTCCTTAGGCAGCATCTCTTTACCCTGTCTCCCAAGGTCTTTCCCATATAGCATTATACTCCAGATGTTTTGAAACAGAACTCCCACTGTTCTTGGTAACGGTTGAGTTTAACAGGCATATTGATCTAGATCAGGCCTATGAAACTGGTGGCCTGCCAGCCAGATGTGTCACACATAGGCAACGCCCACCCCAGCTCCGCAAAGGCAAAAAATGTCATGTTATGTCATGATGCGTCACGTGAAACGATCGAGTTTGACACCCGTGATCTACATCCAGCATATGAATATGTAAGAACCCAGACCATTCGAACAACCAATCAACAAGAGAACGACTCAGCTGCTGGGAATTTAAATATAGCTCCAAATGAACAACCAATCACACAATAATTGATCAAATGGCACACAGGACATTTACATGGGGCTGCCCCTGAAGAGTGTTCGAAGACTGCAGTTGGTCCAGAATGCAGCCGCGCGAGCAATACTGGGTGTACCTAGATACACCCATGTTACACCTATCCTCCGCGAGCTGCACTGGCTCCCCATTGGTCTCCGGATGCGCTTCAAGTGCTAGTTGTTACTTTTAAAGCCCTACATGGTTTAGGACCTGGCTACCTGAGAGACTGCTTCCTGCCACTTACCTCCCAACGACCAACAAGATCGCACAGATTGGGCCTCCTCCGGGTGCCGTCGACTGGACAATGCCAGCTGGTGGCCCCCCGGGGAGGGGCCTTCTCTGTAGCTGCGCCAGCCCTGTGGAACAATCTACCCGTAGAGATCCGGACTCTTACCCCTCTCCCCGCCTTCCGTAAAGCCACCAAGACCTGGCTGTTCCGGCAGGCCTGGGGCTGTTGATTAATATCCAGCCCCACATAGACAGAATGAATGGTGAGTTAATTTTAATAATTGTATCTGTTATTTTAAATTTTTAAATGTTTTTTATCTTGCCTGTGAACCGCCCAGAGTCCCAAGGGAGTGGGTGGCATACAAATTTTATTAAACTGAAACTGAATAAGTAAGGAGACTAGGATAGGAAAATCCTGCTGGTGATGTTACCTACTCCGGTAATGAAAATTGAAACAAGCTTGGAGAGTAAACCACTGCCAAAATCTAAAACCCGAGCTACAAATATTTTCTATTATTTCAATGGTTGAGTCCATTTAATTAATAACATTTGTAATGTACCTCCAAAAATTAGATTCAGATGGTATACATCAAAGCTTAAAAGTTGGTGCTCCATTGTGGTCGTAAGTCGAGGACCTGTATACCTGTAAGTTGAAAAGAGGGTTGTGACAATATCTACAGACCCTTCACATCCTGGACATGAATTGTTTCAACTTCTACCCTCAAAATAACGCTATAGGGCACTGCACACCTGAACAACTAGACACAAGGACAGTTTTTTTCCCCAATGCCATCACTTTGCTTAACAACTAATCCCCACGACACTGTCAATAATTTACTAAGACTTTATTACTATTATTCTTCGCATCCTTTCTAGTACCTATCTCTTCCCACTTATGACTGTAATCATGTTGCTTGTATCTTTACATTTTATATTGTTTTATTTGTTTCCTAGTATGATTTGATTGCTTATTAATATCCTATGACTATCACTAAGTGTATCTTATGATTCTTGATGAATGTATTCTATTTTATTTTTCTTTATGTACACTGAGAGCATATGCACCAAAGACAAATTCCTTGTGTGTCCCATCACATTTGGCCAATAAAGAATTCTATTGTATTGTATTGTATTGTATTGTATTGTATTGTATTGTATCCTATCCTATCCTATCCTATCCTATCCTATCCTATCCTATCCTATCCTATCCTATCCTATCCTATCCTATCCTAGTCAAGGACTAGCTGTACCAGCTGGAAGAACATTCATAGATGTCTCTCCAAAGATGACAGGTTTTCAGCTACCAAAGGGATATGAAGTATTGTTCTCCATTTATATTGAATGTTGCCCAGTCTGATTTTATTCCCTTGTTTATGAATATTACCTGCCTCTATTATGCTCTGCCATCATAGTTATTCTTTCGTTGTGCTTTGCTTAATAAAAAATCTCAGGTTTTATCTCATTTGTGCAATCCTAGCTTTCAAAACCATAAACCTTCTGCCCAGATTTTAGTCTGGCAAAACCCAATGTTGTTGCAATAACTGAGTCACTCTTGGAGTATTTCACCCAGCATTTGTCACATCATGGATCTACTGTCTGGAAGTCCAGTTATTATTCATCCTTTGCCTGAGAAATAATCCACGGTGGGTAGACAAGGTTGGACAGGCTTTCAAAAATTGTTCATCAACAGTAAAGATCTTCAAATTTCTAGTTTCTACCATATCCCAAAACCTAAAATGGACACCTAACATCAAAAACATCATCAAAAAAACAAAACAAAGAATGTTTTTTCTGTGCCAACTCAGAAAGCTCAAACTGCTGATACAGTTCTACAGGGGAATTATTGAGTCTCTCTTCTGCACCTCTATAACTGTTTGATTCGGTTCAGCAACACAAGACAGACACAGATATCAGAGGATAATCAGAACTGGAGAAAAAACAATTGCTACCAGCCTTCCATTGAGGATCTGTATACTGCATGAGTCAAAAAGAGGGCTGTGAAAATACTTACAGACCCCTCACATCCTGAACATAAATTGTTTCAACTCCTACCCTCAAAACGATGCTATAGAGCACTGCACACCAAAACAACTGGACACAAGGAGAGTTTTTCCCTGAACGCCATCACTCTGCTAAACAAATAATCCCCTTACCACTGTCAAACTATTCAGTAAGGCTGCATTACTATTACTATTAGTCTTCTCATCGTTCCTATCACCCATCTCCTCCCACTTACGGCTGCATGACTATAACTTTGTTGCTTGTATCCTTATGATTTATATCGATATTGATTGTTTCCTGATTGCTTATTTGTACCCCATGACTATCATTAAGTGTTGTACCTTATGATTCTTGACGAATGTGTCTTGTCTTTTTATGTACACTGAGAGCACCAAAGACAAATTCCTTGTGTGTCCAATCACACTTGGCCAATAATGAATTCTGTTCTGTTCTGTTCTGTTCTGTTCTGTTCTGTTCTGTTCTATTCTATTCTATTCTATTCCTATTCCTATTCCTATTCCTATTCCTATTCCTATTCCTATTCCTATTTCCTATTCTATCAGAATGGGATGATGCTCTCTGCGATCTTTATAACTCTCAGAGCACTTCAGAGCAGATAGACTGACATTTTGGGGCTTTCATTTTTGTTTTGGAGAGTTGAGTTTTTAAGGGGTGAAGAGAGTGTTTTAAGCTAAACTTCTGAAGCTGTCTGGAAGAGCAGAACACCAGAGTATATTCCCTAGATTGGTTAAAAAAAATTGCTCACATCTTCTTTATAAGCTGTCCAAGATCTTTTCTTCTATCTTTTCCTTAACATAACAAGGATGTTAGCAGATCTGGTTCCTTTGAAGAGCAAAGATTTCTTTTCCAGTGCTTCTGGGACTCCCCGTGTCACTATCTAAATCTGTTGAAAACGTCTGTCTAAAACAAATTTCTGAACTTCCTTATAAAGTTCAGAACACAAGGGCAAGTTCCAATCTGGTGAATGGTTCTGACAATTTTAATAAGCCTGTTTCCAAACAACTCCCACAATGGACAGCTACATGGAACAAACTTAGCCTAGTCTAGCTAATTGTCAGTGAAGAGTCAGGAAGTGTTGTCTCTCCAAAAATGATTTAGTAAATGTCAGAATATTCATGAACCGGCAGAGTCATGGTAACAAGGTCAGCCAATGTATAGGCATGGCAACTGGATCAGCCAATGGGAACTATTTGGTGACTGAGAGCCATGCCAGATGGCTCAGAGTCTAGGCGTGGCTTACCTCTGTAGTTCTGAGTCTGTGCAAGAGAACTAATCTAGTTTGCAACTCTGAATCAAAACTGAAACTGTTCTCTCCTGTTCTCTCCTCTGCTTGTGAACCATCTCTTGGAATTGTATATATCACTTCATGCGTTATTATGTATATAAAGAGAAGTTAATGAATCCTGCTAAGATCAGTCACCTGTGTGTGCTTTCTGGATTTGATTTTTGCAACAAACTCTGACAGTAAATGTGAAAGGTGAATTCTTCATTTCTTTTCTAATGGGATATTTCTGTCATAACTGTCCTCACAACTAGATTTAATCATTTAATATGGCTGCCATCACAAGCCAGTACTTATTAGATTGGATAAATCTGTGAAACTGAGAAGGTATCTAGAGGGAGTTAAGTTTCGCTCTTTCCAGTATATGTGTTTATCAGCAGAAGAGGTGAAATTTCTTTACCCAAAGTCAGCTTTTTCTGTCCTAGCAGGGCACACAAAGCATTGCAGAAGATACTTTTGTCAGTCCTGAGTTTTGAATAATTTGTTTTTCCACAAAGTATCCTCCAAGGCACGCTGAAGGAGAAGTTGGACTAGAAGACCTCCCTTCCAGCCCTATGATTCTAAGTACCAGTATTATTAAGAAGCATGACTAAACTGGGCTGAATCTATGATGGAGGCTATCACAATGAAGGCCATCAGACTTGAGAAAATGATTTAATTAAAGGTAACTCAGCTTCTCTAAGCTGATCTTCTCCCGATGAACTGAACCTCAACTTTTAGAAGGTCCAGTAAGGCTGAAGAAATGTAGGAAATGAAATATAATATATCTCAAGGCACCAGACGCTGACCCTTTCATGACCCATGGTGCTGACATTATTTCTGTATGCCAAATCTGTTGCATTCTTAATAATGCTAATTGAGTCCATTATAATGCAAATTGAGTGCATTGTTCATTAAGACAACGTGAAGATAACTCAGTCCTTCCCATTCTGCTTAAGTGGAAATGCAACTGGAGCTACAAGGAGTAAGAATCTAGATACAATATTTTTTATAGCCGTCCAGAGGGCAAAGCGCCACCAAACACCCCCCTCCCATTGTGGTGCAGGAGGTTGACTAGGCCACGGCCACCATGGCCATGCCCACCCAGCAACCAGGCAGAGAACTCCTTGCTAAAAAAAGAACTGATAATTAAGACCAGACTGGTGGTAAGGATATTTGAGAGACCGCCTGCTGCCAATTACCTCCCAAAGACCCATTAGATCACACAGATTAGGCCTCCTCCGGGTTCCGTCTACTAGCCAATGTCATCTGGCTACTACTCGGGGGAGGGCCTTCTCTGTGGCAGCTCTGGCCCTTTGGAACGAGCTCCCCGCATAGATTCGGACCCTCACCTCTCTCCAGGCCTTCCGAAAAGCCGTTAAAACCTGGCTGTGTCGGCAGGCCTGGGGTCGATGAGTTCCCTTCCCCTCTCGAATGGTGTGGCTGTTGGTTGTTTTAAATTCCCTTGTACTTTTTGTTGTAGTTCTTTGTGTTTCCCTTCCCCTCCCTTGGGTTTGTGCGCCGCCCTGAATCCCGCCGGGAATAGGGCGGCATATAAATAAAATGAATCTTGAACCTTGAACCTATTTGTTGGAAAAACAAAGCCTACAATACTATAATAGCCAAATCTTACCAGAGCATCAAATCTTACAAGGTGGTTATTATTATTATTATTTATACTTTATTCATTAAAAATGAAACTCAGCCAACTGAATATTCAAAAATGTATCACAAATACCATTGACTGGTGCTAATGGTTGATACGGTTTGCTGCCAGCGTCCTAGTATCAACCAAGTACCTTATTATTATATTATATTATATTATATTATATTATATTATATTATATTATATTATATTATATTATATTATAATGTTATGTTATGTTATGTTATGTTATGTTATGTTATGTTATGTTATATTATAGTATCATATTATAGTATGATATCATATGTATTATATGTATGTATTGTGTCACAACCCCTAGTATGCCCAAATATGGGAGGGAGCATACTGCTTCCCTTTTCTGTCTATCGGCTCACTCTGGGAGCCATCCAGGCAGAAAGCCATTTTTTTTATGTTGCCTTGTTACATTTGTGTTGCAATTGTGCTGATAAATAAATAAAGGGAGACTAGTATAGATACATACCTATTTCCCTGGCTTAGCTGATAAAGGAGGAGAGCCTGTGGCTTAGTGGCTAATATAACTGCCTAATATGCAATACAGCCCAGGTTCGATTCCCAGTAAGGGTATGGCTAGCTGATGAGAGCTAAATAGCTTGAAATAGATCTATACTAGCCTCCCTTTATTTATTTATCAGCACAATGCAACACAAATGTAACAAGGCAACATTATATGTGTTTGTGTGTGTGTGTGTTTATTAGATTTCTATGCCATTGTGTAAAATTGTTGGTAATGCTCAGTTCCTGGAAGGTTTTCTGACCACTGTTCAACAGTCTTTTCCAGGTATGTTATATGATGAGTATTTTTTTTTTACCTGGCATTGATGCTAACAGAGAGCCCCTCGTTTCAGTGACATGCAGGATGAGATTTTTCCGACGACAAAATGACAGTGAAATGACCTGGTAAGTTGGACTATCTAGGGAAAAAAATGTCCAAACACGCACACAACCTGGCACAGGAAAGATTCTACAGTCTCACTTTGTTCCAACAATTTGGCAGACTCTTGTTATGACAGATTTTGTGCTGGGGATGAAGGCCAAAAAATAACAACTCCCCCCTAATTATGAACTGAAGTTCTTTCACTTGATGTGAACTGTACCCACACCCACAATGTGGGGGGAAAAAAGGTTTGGTTTGGAGAGAAAAGAGAGTGAGAAAGACAGGAATGCCAGCCTGGCAAATTGGAAAGGAAAGCAAGGATGAGATATGACCCCCCCAAAGGTGACCCCAAAAGGGTTGCTAGCAAACTCCAAAATGGATTCAGCCATCTTGCAGAAGAATCCTGTGGACTGGCTTGGCCAGTCACTATTGGCTTTAGAGTTACACCAGCTGTTTATTTAAATCTTCCTCTAAAGCGTGCTGGAGAAATTGTGAAAGATAGCAATGTACACCAGAGCTGGGAAACATTGGCATCAATGCAGAGAGGGAAGACATAATCATAATTTATTTTAGTTTATTTATCCAATCTCTATGCTGTCCATTTTATCCAAATGAGCCTGAGCATGTTTACAATTCAAAAAACATACAGTAGAATAGTATGAATATACAAATATATGTTCAAAAGATGATACAAGTGGAATTATGGGGCAGCCCTTGAAGAGCATTTGGAGACTTCAGCTTGTCCAGAATGCAGCCGTGCGAGCGATTGTGGGTGCACCTCGGTACACCCACGTTACACCTATCCTCCGCGAGCTGCACTGACTGCCTATTGGACTCCGGACGCATTTCAAGGTGCTAGTCGTTACTTTTAAAGCCCTACATGGTATCGGACCTGGGTACTTGAGAGACCGCCTCCTGCCAATTACCTCCCTACGACCAATTAGATCCCACAGATTAGGCCTCCTCCGGATACCATCAGCTAGCCAGTGTCGACTGTCGATCACCCGGGGGAGGGCCTTTTCTGTGGCTGCTCCGGCCCTCTGGAACGATCTCCCCATGGAGATTCGGACCCTCACCACCCTTCAGGCTTTCCGCATAGCCGTCAAGACCTGGCTGTTCCGGCAGGCCTGGGGCTGTTGAGTTCCCGGCCCCACTTGAATTGCTGCGTTTGTTGTATTTTTAATCTGTCTCTGTATTCTGTTTGTCTTGTTCGTTTTTGTATTGCCCCTTCCCCATGTGTTCGTTCGCCGCCCTGAGTCCCCCTGGGAATAGGGCGGCATACAAGTTTAATAAATACTAATACTAAATACTAATTATTACCATGTAAAATAAAATGACGAAGAAGGAATTTAAGATTTAAATACAGAACTGGGTTTGCTTGAATGCCATCGCCAAAATACACCAGACTGAAGAGGAAAATATGTAAATACAACAACGGAAGGAGGAGAGGTGAGAGAAGAGGAGAAGAGAGGAAAGGAGAGGGAAAGAAGAAAGGGTCAAGGAGGGGAAGAAAGTGAGGGGTAGCAAGAGTAGGAGAGAGGGGATGAAGGGGAGGAAGAGGGCAGCGGTGGGGAAGGGGAAAGGGAAGAAGAAAAGAGAAAGGAGAGGAGGAAAGAAGAAAGTAGAGAAGAAAGGAGGGTAGGAGAAAAGGAGAGGGAAGAAGAAGTACGGTTGTCGTAAAACAAGATGGATCTACGGGATGGCAGGAAAGCAATCTCGATTATGCTATTACATTTGTAGGGGAAGAATTGAATTGTTATAAATGTCAAAAGACCACACATAATATTGATAATATCTATAACAATGTATATTTGTGAACGTAGGTATGAGAATAAAAATAAAAAAAAAAATTCAAATAAAACATACAGTTATATAGAAAGAAATAAAAAGAGAATTAAAGTCAAAATGAAGATGCTAAAAACTTAAGAGATGGAAAGGAGATCATAAGTATATAGTCCAGCGACTCAGGACTATTGTAAACTGTTGTGGCCCAGTAGGAGCCGTTGGAGCTGCCATCAGACTCCGACAGAGAGGGGCCCTATGAGTCGGCTTTGGAGGATGTGGGGGACCCTGGACAGGGTTCCAACTCCGAGCAGGGCGCAGAGAGGCTGGTTGGCCACCAGGAGGCGCCTGAGCCTTGGACCAGTGGGGAGGAGACAAGGGAGTGTGATCCGGACGTCAGCAGTGGGGAGGAGCCAAGGGAGTTGTTCCTAGATGCTCGGCACCGGAGAGCTAATAGGCGTAAAGAACAGTTACGCAGTTACAGGAGGTAATTGCACTCAGCTGGTGGTCATTAGGCTCTTCTCCAGGCTATAAAAGGAATGCTTATGCACACATCCCTTTTGTAGAAATCAACGCATTAACTAATGTTGGAGAACTGTGGTGTTAGCTTGGCAGGCTGGATTGCTGCCAAGGCTTGTCTGTGCTAGATTGCTGCCAAGGCTTATCTGTGCTGGTTTGCTGTCAAGGACCTGTCTGTCTGTGAATAAATTCTGTAAAGTATCTTTGGCTCAGAGTGCTTTGGTGTGGGCCGGGGGGGGGGGGTCAGAACAGTCAACCTAACCAACACAGGACAAGAAACAATGGTTGGAAAGTAATCAAACAGAGAAGCACAACCTAGAACTAAGGAGAAATTTTCCTACAGTGACAACAATTAACCAATGGAATGACTTGCCTTCAGAAATTGTGGGTGCTCCATCATTGAAATCTTTCAAAAAAAGATTGGACAACCATTTGTCTGAAATGATATAAGGTCTCCTGCTTGAGAAGGGGATTGAACTAGAAGACCACCAAGGTCCCTTCCAACTCTATAATTCCATGTTCTGCATACAAACAATGTCATAGGACTCACCTACTTCTTTAAAAAATGTTGGCTAATGAGAACCTTTTGAAAGTGGAATAATTGAGCATGTTGTCAGCCTTGGAGGCCATATTTTCGTTGGAGCTTCATGGCTGCCACATGTAGTGCCTGGGAAAACAGGAGCGGGGGATTTGCAAGGAGTGGTGAAGATGTATAGCCATAGCAACATTCTTTTCTCTGAGAGTCAAGGACGTTCAACCTGCACCCGGGTGGGACTGACTGGGGCTGTCTCCAGACAGTGACATGATTGGATCTTGTGACCAACTTGTGGGTCTTTGAATTTCTTTGGGGATGGGGAAAACCCGGGAACTTTCAGATTTTGGGTTTTCCCAGATGTACCAATATGACACCTCTAATAAAATTGAACTTTGAGGAATCGCTACCCTCAGAGTCTTCTTTAGTTGTGGGGGTTATTTGGAACCCTGACACACATCCATTTTTGGATGTGATGTTAGCTTGAAAAGGTAGTTTCCCTCAAACCAAGTTCAACTTTGGTGACTACATGGATGCAAAGATGTACTTTTCTTGGCAAAAAAATGGGAGGTTCTTTGTTATTGTCTTCTTCTGTGATGTCTTTTCACTAGTGGTGGGTTCCTTCCGGTTCGGCTGAACTGGTAGTGGTTTGGCAGCCAGGGTCACTGGAACTGGAAGTGACCCAGGCCTGCCATGCCCCCGAGCCTGTTCTTCTGGCGGTGCCATAGGCCCTTCTGTCTTGTTTTTGGCTTCTGCGCATGCGCAGAACAATTTTTATTGTATTGCTCATGTGCATGTGGCGCACATCAAGCACGTGGCACGCCCACAAGCGAACTGGCTGTAGCAGCTGCCGGAACCCACCCCTGCTTTTCATCTCCCAATCCAACCAAAAAACTTGGTGTTCTCAGATACTCTCCCACTGTCAGGCAAAAGAAACCAGAATGAGCTAATCAGGGAATTATTGTTATTCACCTCTTTATCAGAATCTCACCAGACTGACTGCACTTTCTTGGGAACAACCAGATCAAGCCTCCAGTGATTTTAAGGAAGAGGAGTTCAGGTCTCCATTGGTTCCTCCACTACAGAAATTCCAAGTTTCTTAACCTCACCCCCCCCACCCATCCACCCAGCTGCAGATTCCATCAGATCCAGGTACATAACAACTGGATCTACTCCTTTTAAGCTCTGCTTGCCACTATTTCCAAGTTCTAAACCAGGAATGTCAAATTCAAGGCCTGGGGGATGGATCTGGCCCATGGGGTGCTTAGATCTGGCCCGTGCCCTGGAAACCACAAAGGACCAGCCTGCACTGTTTCTGCCATTGAAAACAGAACTTGGGAGGCCCGAGCTCCATTTTCGCTGGCAGAGTGTTGCAGAAGGTGGTTGCAGAGCGCACGGGCCACCACAGGTGCCCCCAACCTGAGTGACGTCGAGCTGGCCATGCCCACCTTGGCCACACACCCCCAGCCCCTCCCCCTGGTCAAACACAACCCTGATGTGGCCCTCAATGAAATCAAGGTTTTTTTTATTTTAATTGAACAAAAACACAAAAAAAGAATCATCCTTCATTACATCTTGTAGAAAGCGTGTCGATTGGTTACAGATAACTTTCGTGCATTTCTTCCACAGTCATTACTTATAGTTCATAATAGATTATACACTTTAAATCAAAAATCTTTGTATATCTTACTATTAATGTGCCACAATTCTCATTTGGCTACAATTATTTGAACATGCTTTTACCTCAAAGCCTTCATACTTAAAGACACAATCACATGATGGCATTCATTATCTATTTCAAAAAATCCTCCAATAACATTACACCTTTATAGCATCTTTTAAGTAAAAGTCAATTAATAAAGTTTCTAAACCTTCCCCCCCTTTTTTTCCAACTCACTGTTTAGAATTTATATCCAAATTACTTTTTCCAATATCATAGCATGTATATATTGTTAAACAATGACCATTAACATTTCCTTGTTATTATTATAATTGGCTAAAAATCATTTACTATTTATGTCCCATCTCCTCTCATCAGACCCCCCCAAAGAAAACTTTACACCATTATAACAAGATCTAAATAAAAAATTGTTAATAAAATTTTATAAGTCTTTTTCCCAAGTCACAATTTGCAATTTATATCCAAATTTCTTTTATTAGATTACCATACTTGTATATATCATTAAGCTGTATCCATTATCATTTCCTTATTGTTATTATAGTTAATTAATTGTTAGTGAATAAACATTTGATAACAATCTAAAACAATCTAAGAGTTACAAAATTCCTATTTATTAATCACCAAAATCAATTATTTTTTTATTATCAACTTTCATTGTCAACCTATATCTTTCCAGTAACAAAACAGTCTTATCTCTCTTGCCAATTGTTGTGTCAGACTTTTTTTTATTTCCTTTATAAGATTTTTATAGACTTCTCTTCACACTTTGTTGCTTGAAGGGTCTCTCAGATAATCTCGTTGCCCACCAGTTGCGAATAAAATTAGCTTGTCTTTGGTTGTCAATCTTGCTTCTGAAAAAATTTCTCTTCTTATGTCTATCATCATTAGTATATATTTTTCTTCTGTGTCCTGGAATCTGGAGTAGAGCTCCAATTCGTCAAATTCCCTTTTCCATATTCCCTTCTTTCCACTTTCACCCACATTTGCTCCATTAATAAATTCATCTATTGTCTTATCTTTATCTTCTATATCTTCATTCTCCCCTTTAATTTTTGGGGCTCCAACCCCATCATCTTTTGCTGTGAGGAAGACTAGTCTTTCCAACTTCTTCTCAATTCTCCCATATCCTTCCAATAGATTTTGAATTCCAGCCAAGATATTTTGGAATTTTAAGGTTTCCTCATCTGAATATTGATCCATGTTTTCAAAACAGAAGAAAGAAAAAAAAGAAAAAAAACCCTAATAGCTACTGCCACTCTAGCCTTCCAGGCCTCTTTTATTTTTTATTTTAGATTGACTTGAACACAAGTCCTTTTATACTTTTCAAAGGAGAAGGGTTCTGTTCCCCACTTTCTTTCCCCTGCCTAAATAGTTCTCACAGGCACCTGTGAAAACAATTTGTGCCCTTGGCTCTTTATCAGTTTCTGTAAACAAGTTGCAAACCCTTCAGCTACAAAGTAAGTGAAGTCAAATAAGAAAAGAAAAGAGATACGTTGTTTCAAAAAACCCAGCCTCTGACCTCCGAGTGGCAGTGTGCTAATTTTTCACCTTCTAATATTTATCTCTGGCTTATAGGAAACAAGGTTCTTTAGATTTCTTTTAGTGAGATTTAATAACAAGTAATAGGAAGAATTGTTAAAATAAGAAGGAAGTCAAAAAATAAAGCAACAAAAAGCAGAAGAAAAAAATCAATCCATTCACTTTAAGAGGAGAAATGAAAAACGTTGCGAGCACTTCAATCCACAAAGAATAGTTACAAAGAAAAAAAAACTTTCCACAGCAATCCAATTAGGGTTATTTTCACCACTCAGTTCTTTTGCTTAAGGATCTAATTTGGCTTTAAAGAAAAATTTCTTTGGGCAGTCTTTAGCAAAATAGAAAAATACCTCACCAGATGGACTCACTTTCTCTTTTCACTTCCTTCCTTCTGGAGCATCCCGATTTCATCAGTTTAGGGGCTGCCTGTTTACTGCTAGCTTGAAGCACTTCCCTTGGGTCGATCAGGGACTTTGCAATGTCCCTGAGACCAGCAAATTTTTGTCTTCCTGATCACCCTCTCTACGGGATGGTTTAGGTCTCAATGGACCATCCAGCGACAAAAGTGTCAATGGCAGTCTCGGAGTATCGAGACTGCACGTTGTGACATCGCAACGTGGATCCTCCTTTTTGAATGAAATTGAGTTTGACACCCCTGTTCTAAACATAATTGCAGGAGATAAAATAAATTCAATATGTAGCCAGTTTTTCATTGATCATACGCATAGAGTATGTTCTCCTCACAAAGAGAGGCATGTCTTCTAGACCCTGGAAATGCATATGCTCCAATCTAGCAAGAGAGAATTGTGCAAAAATAAAAATTAAAGCAGCCAAGGTGGAGAAACGCTGCTAGCCCACAGCTAAAGAAATAGACTAGCTCATCATTATCTCTTAATTTCCCAGCTAGTAGTCATAAAAACCCAGTATTTACATTTCAGAATTGCCATTGGAGGCTTTCTTTTCTTCCTTCTTCCATCCCTTTTCCCCCCTCCCCCCCTTTCTTTCTGGGATCCAAAAGAAACTATCCTGTTCTGACAACTGGTCTTTTGGGTGTTAAATAAATGAAAGTTTTAAAAGTTTTTAAATAAATCTTCAGAGTCTTTTTTCCTCTACTGTCTGGGTCCCTTTTCTTTCTGCAGATTGCAACTATTCTGGTTTTATCGTATATCAGCCATGTTTTTGGGTTTTCCAGCTGAGATGCTTTAAATAAATATGTAATGCAAGACAGAATAACCTTCGTGGACATGGCCAAATAATATCTATGTAATTCAGCATCCCGCCTCCCATAGTGACCAAGTAAGATGCTGTTATGAAAGTCATCAGCAGCTTATCAAGGAAATGGCTTTTGCCAACTGTTCCTTCCTGGCAAGATGCCACATGGAGTCATCATGACAAATACTTCGTAGTGGAAACAAATCATCCATAGATTAGCATTAAAAAAAACCTTTTAAAATAAAATTATATATATATATATATATATATATATATATATATATATATATATATATATATATATATATATATATATATATATATATATATATATATATATATATATATATATATATATATATATATATATATATATATATATATATTGCATTAAATGCAAGTGCTAAGGCTGAATGGAAAACTGGAGGAAACAAGGGAAGCTTCCTTCCATAGTTTTCCAGCATGAGTAGAGTAGAGTAAAATAGAATTAAAACAGAAAGAGAAACGAATAAGAATAGAGTAGAAAAATAAAAACAAACAAATTAGAATAGAGTAGAATAGCATAGAGTAGAGTAGAGTAGAATAGAATAGAATAGAGTAGAATAGAATTAAAACAGAAAGAGAAACAAATAAGAATAGAGTAGAAAAATAAAAACAAACAAATTAGAATAGAGTAAAATAACGTAGAGTAGAGTAGAATAGAATAGAATAGAGTAGAGTAGAGTAGAGTAGAATAGAATTAAAACAGAAACAGAAACAAATAAGAATAGAGTAGAAAAATAAAAACAAACAAATTAGAATAGAGTAGAATAGTGTAGGGTAGAGTAGAGTAGAGTAGAGTAGAATAGAATAGAATAGAATTAAAACAGAAACAAATAAGAATACAGTGGAGTGGAGTGGAGTGGAGTAGTGTAATGTAGTGTAGTGTAGAGTAGGGTAGGGTAGGGTAGCGTAGGGTAGGGTAGGGTAGGATAGGATAGGATAGGATAGGATAGGATAGGATAGGATAGGATAGGATGACTCTTTATTGGCCAAATGTGACTAGACACATAAGGAATTTGTCTCTGATCCATAAGGCCTCAGTGTACCTTCAAAAGAACAAAGCGATATAATCATAAGATACCAATGATATCTTATGATTGTAGAGCATCAAAAAAAAATCGAAATAGATCTCTCCATAGCCAGATGGTGAAGGAATCAAAACGAAAGTATTTGTGGGGTATTTTCCTTTTCTTCTTCTGTTTCCTTTTGCCATGTCCTCCCTCCTCCTTCTATTCTCTCTCTGGCTATTTTGTGTTTCCATGTGGTAGCGTTGAAAGAAATGTCCTTCTGGGTTCAGTTCCAAGTGGGGAGGAAGACACTGGATTCATGGAAGTTGCTTGGAAAGAAGGTTTATTGATGATGGACAGGGCCACATGGTTTGAGGTCCTGGGGGAAAAGGGGATCAAATGCCTTGAAGATCTTGAAGGAAAAAAGGGGGAAGAGATGCTCAGAGTCCCCTGGTTTTATGCCCTCGCTGGGCTTTTGAATCTGAGCTTGTGTTCTGATTGGCTGTCAGGCTCCCATGGGTCTATGCAGGGGCAACTCTGGAGGTTGTCTTTTGAGTCCTAAGCTTGGTTGAGCTGTTGCTGGGTGATGATGTAATGAAAGGGCTTTGGGATTCCTATTATGGCTCTGCCTGAAGGAGGTAGATCTTCATTATGTAGAATAGACTGACTCAGGCCTTAATGGTCCATTGACAAAGGGGTGGGTGGTGAGTTTCTGCCTCCCTTTTAGGGGGGAAATATTCTGCCCTTTTGATATTTCCTAGAATATTTCAATTTCTGGGAGAGAGGTGGGTTTTAACTTCCTATAGTAGATTAATGCACTAGGCAAGACAATGGATTAAACGATCCTGGAGAATCCTCCTTCTGAACCTGTTTTCTTTCCTTTTTTTTTAAAGTATTTTTTATTTTCATTTTCATACATATAACCACAAGTATACCATTACATCTTAACAATCACTATTTTGTATTATCCAGTATTACATCGATTCCTCTTATCATCAATCCACAACAACTGTCGTTTGTTCTTCTGCTTTCCATACACTATATTATACCCTATTTCACCTCCGCCCTATCTCCTCTCCCTCTCTCCTCCTCCTTACCTCCTTTCTTCCCTCTATCACCCCTCTCTTCTCTACTTCCCCTTCCTCTCTCCTTCTCCTCTCTCGTCTTTCCACCCCTTCTCTCTCTCCTACTCTTTCTCTCCCTTGTTTCTCTCTCTCCTATCCCCTCTCTTCCCCGAACCTGTTTTCTTGAAGCTATAAAACAACGTTCTCATAATAGGGGAATTATACCTGCTAAATTCTTATCTGACCTGCCTAAGAACTTAACTGTGTTGTGAACACAGCCTTCTTCCATTGTTTTCCCTGCTTTCCTTTGTCTTCCTCCTCTCCTTCATCTGCCCCTTCTTTCTCTTCAGGTACCCATAGATTTCTCCCACACATGGACACATGGCAAATGCGACATGCTATTGTATGTCTGTGTGGTTTTTTATTTATTTTTAATGACATTTACCAGAGAAAAGTTTTCTTCGTGACATTTACTTCCAAGCTCCCTAAAAGTTTGTGTCAAACCCAGCCATTTACAAGGTTCTTAACAGCTTGTAAATAATATATAACAGATTCTGAACTCACTTTGCTGCTATTTTGTTCTATCCATTGGAAAACAATTGGTTTGTGAAAGGAGTTACTAACAGGGACTAGTCAAAGCTGATTCAAGTTCCTTGTAATCTTTACTCAGAAGATACACCAAAGCTCGGAAAGGTTAATGAACCACTTGTGGTAGCATTTTCTTCCACACTTTAACTCTGCTTTATTCCTGATAGAACGATTAACTTCTCAACTAACCTTTCTACTTGTTACAAACATTCTGCCCACTAAAGCTTTCTATTGATTTCTTTTTCCTGGGATCCTTTTATAAAACGAAGCTTTAAATGCCTGCTTTTTTCATGATCAAGTTAGCATCTGGCTCTATGTTCACACAGATTAATTTGCAAGGGGTGTTTTTTCCCCACCTTCCACATCTTTCTCTTTTCTCTTAAAAATAAAATTGATCATGCTGCTACTAATATTGTCCCCTAACTTCCGTAGTGCAAAAATCATTTAAATTGCCTCAGATCCCTTCTGTTCTTTTAAAGTCTACAGAAATAAGAGAAGCAATATTAAACAGGTGCGTTCAACGGGATTTGTCTGTGAAGCACGAAATAATCTCCAGGTTTCTCCTTCTCGTTTTTTTTTTTCATTTTGGCTAAGGAGTAAATAAATTGTAACCCGAGTCCCTTTCTGTGCCTATTTTCCCAGACCCATTTTTCTGCAGAGGCAGGGGAGCAGGTGGGTTGCTGCCGGGATTACTGCCAGTTCACAACCCGTGTGCAACGGGCGTGCTTTGCGCACACGCGCCAGACACATGCTGTGCGCGTGTGTGCAGAACAATTTAGATGGCATTGGCTGGTAGACGGAACCCGGAGGAGGCCGACCCTGTGCGATCTAACGAGTCTATGGGAGGTAATTGGCAGCAGGCGGTCTCTCAAGTACCCAGGTCCAATACCATGAAGGGCTTTATAAGTTACGACTAGCACTTTGAAGCGTATCCGGAGACCGATCGGTAACCAGTGCAGCTCGCAGAGGATAGGTGTAATGTGGGTGTACCGAGGTGCACCCACAATCGCTCGCGCGGCTGCATTCTGGACAAGTTGTAGTCTCCGAATACTCTTCAAAGGCTGCCCCATGTAGAGCGCATTGCAGTAGTCCAGTCTTGAGGTCACGAGGGCATGAGTGACTGTCGCGAGTGCCTCCCGGTTCAGGTAGGGGCGAACCTGGGCAAATGCCCCCCTGGTCACAGCCGACAGGTGATGTTCTAAGGTCAGCTGTGGGTCCAGGAGGACTCCCAAGTTGCGCGCCCTGTCTGAGGGGCGTAAATTTTCACCCCCCAGCCTGAGTGATGGAATACTGGCCAAATTCTTGGGAGGGAAACACAACAGCCACTCGGTCTTGTCTGGATTGAGTACAAGCTTGTTAACTCCCATCCAGACCCTGACAGCCTCCAGGCACTGGCACATCATGTCAACCGCCTTGCAATGCCTTGCAATCAAGTCCCCCCCCCCCATTTTTGAATACAGGTTCTCTTCCTCACCCACGTGACATACACACCTCTTGTTGAGGCAAGATTCAAGAGGTCCATTCATTTATTAGATTCTTGTGAATAGGCATGAGCCATAAATCACCTTAACTCACGGGTGTCAAACTTGTGCTATCGCGTTGCCATCATTTAAAGGCAGAACAACTAGACACAATGACAGTTTTTCACTCTACTAAACAACTAATTCCCACAACACTTTCAAACTACCTAATAAGGCTATATTACTATTATTCTTCTCATCTGTCTTGTTACCTATTTGCTTATCTTCTTATGACCATAACTTTAATGCTTGTATCTTATGATTCATATTAATTGTTTTATTTAATATCCTAGTATGATTTATGTTTTGCTTATATAGCATCCTATGATTATCACTGTTGTACCTTATGATTTGTAATGAATTTATTTTTATGATGATTATGGTTTATCATTTGTTGCTTGTATATACATAATGAATTCTATTCTATTCTATTCTAGACTGAGAGGCTGAGATTCAGAGAGGGACATCCAAGCTGGATCTCATCAAGAGGTTTGCAAATTGTAGCATTTCTACAGATCGTTATGCATTATTAATCGAATGTAGTAAATTATTAATACAAATGGGTTCATTAATTTTGGGAAGTTTGGATGAAGATCTGCATTTTGGAATAGCCCAATGTCTTTTAACAAGATGTTCTTCCTACACACCCACAGACATGGAAAGCCGGCAAAGAAAAACACACAACATTCTCCAACAAGAAAATAATGAGGACGTTGCTTGCTCATCCAGGCAGATCATTTTTAATGCTATAAAGTTTAGCCGAAAGTCAGAATCAGATCAACGAGCTTAGTTTGTACAACCTTTCTGGATGTTATAACAGCTGATCTGGATTTGGATAATGTGCACATTGTCAGTATTATTGCTACCACCTTGTTTGCACATAGGCACAGTAGTGGGATTCAGCCAGTTCGGACTGGTTCAGGTGAAACCATTGTTAACTTTCTGGCTGGCCTTGCCCCTTCCTGCCCCACCCCTTCCAGGAATCCCCACGCGCCCTGTTTTGGCTCCCAGGTAAGTGCAGGGAGGCCTACTAGGCTCCAAACAGGGTCACTCCCACCCCACTGACAGTTTTTTGCTCCCAGAGGGGTGCAGGAGGCCGAGTGCTGCCTGTCACACCCTCTGGCCACACCCAACATGGCCACACCCACCATCCAGCTATTAGGGCAGAGAACCGATTGTTAAATTATTTGATCCCCACCACTGCACACTCAGTTACTTGATACCATACCCAAGGCTAGTAAACTTGCCAAGACTTTCAAATCCACACAAGTAGTCCTTGATTTACAACCATCAGTTTAGCAAATGTTCAAAGTTACAACAACACTAAAAAAAAGTAATTGGTCCTCACACTTATGATTGCTGCAGCATCCCAATGGTCACAAGGTCAAAAGCAGACACTTGACCATCAGCCTTGCACTTACAACATTTGTAGCATCCTGGAGTCATGTAATCCTCACCTGCAACCTTCCCAGCCTAGTTTCTGGCAAGCAAAATCAATGGAAGAAGCCACTTTCTCTTCATGATTGCATGATTCCCTTAATCATGGCAATAATTTACTTAAGAACTGTGGCAAAAAAGTCATAAAATCGGGGATGATTCACTTAGCAACTGCTTTGCTCAGCAATAGAAATTCTGTTTCCAGTTATGACCGTAAATGCAATACAATAGCAGAGTTGAAAGGGACCCTGGAGGTCTGCCTAGGCAAGAAACCCTATACCATTTCAGACAAATGGCTATCCAACATTTTCTTAAAGACTTCCTGTGTTGGGGCATTCACAAGTTCTGGAGGCAAGCTGTCTCACTGATGAATTATTCTAACTGTCAAGAAATTTTTTCTCAGTTCTAAATTGCTTCTCTCCTTGATTAATTTCCACCCATTGCTTCTTGTTCTGCCCTCAGGTGCCTTGGAGAACATTTTGACTCCCTCTTCTTTGTGGCAACCCCTGAGATATTGGAACACTGCTATCATGTCTCCCCTAGTCCTTCTTTTCATTAAACTAGACATACCCAGTTCCTGCAATCGTTCTTCATATGTTTTAACCTCCAGTCCCCTAATCATCTTTGTTGCTCTTCTCTGCACCCTTTCCAGATTCTCCACATCTTTTTTTACATCGTGTTGACCAGAACTGAATGCAGTATTCCAAGTGTGGCCTTACCAAGGCCTTATAAAGTGGTATTAACACTTCATGTGATCTTGATTCTATCCCTCTGTTTATGTAGCCTAGAATTGTGTTGGCTTTTTTGACAGCTGCTGCACACTGCTGGCTCATATTTAAATGGCTGTCCACTAGGACTCCAAGATCCCTTTCACAGTTACTACTGTTTTTTTTTTTTTTTTAATGTATATTTTATTATGTTTTCATTCTATACAATCACATATTCACTGTGCTTGATCAGGGCATATAACATTGAATAATAAACACGGCCCTCACTTATATAGAAAATGCCCTCTACAATACAAACCCAGTATACCACCTTGGCCTGCCATACACCCTCTTTCAACCCCCTCCAACTTTCATTCTTCCTTCTCACACACCCCTCTACGCCTACTTCCCCTCCCCTTCTTTCTAACCCTATCACTCCCTCTCCATTCCCTCCCTCCCTTCTCCTCCTCCTCTCTCTCACCCTCTCCACCCTCCTTCTTCTTTCACTCGACTCTTTCCTTCGGTATCTATTACCTTCCAGTATATTCGGTTTGTACTATTTTCGCACTAACATTGAAAAGCCACAATATACAAATACAATCATGGAATTTAACACATATTGTATTTCCCCCCTCCCCCCTCCCCCCTCCCCCTAAATCCCCACCTCCCTTCCCTCCCCCCGACTTCCCAAAGACCATACGTGGTATAATTTTTGAACAATCACAGTCTGAAATATCTCTACATTGAACTCAGCTTCTTACTGTTACCCAAATTTTAAACAATTTAAATTATTACTGATACTAAGCATAAGCTATCTGGAGTTTTTTAGTCCCATATTTACTTTTTATGTAATCAATCCACTTTTTCCAGTCTCTTTTGTATCTCTCGTTTGAATGTTCTTTGAGATATGCTGAGATTTTGGCCATTTCGGCTAAGTTCATAACTTTCAAAGTCCATTCTTGAATTGTGGGTAAATCTTTCTTCTTCCAATACTGCGCCACCAAGAGTCTTGCTGCCGTTATTAAATACAGGATCAAATTAGTCTCTGCTACTGTAAAATCAATGCATATACCCAGTAAAAACAGCTGGGGGGTAAATTTTATCCTTCTTTTAAAGATGTTTTGCAGGATCCACCATATTTTTATCCAAAATGCCTTAACATTACGACATGTCCACCATATATGAAAATATGTAGCATCACAAGAACCACATCTCCAACATTTAGGTTGAACATTTGGATACATAGAGGCAAGCTTTTTAGGATCTAGGTGCCATCTATAAAACATCTTATAAAAATTTTCTCTCAAGTTTTGTGCTTGTGTAAATTTCACATTTCTTACCCAGATTCTTTCCCATGTTTCAAGCATTATTGGTTCCTCGACATTCTGAGCCCATTTTATCATACAATCCTTAATCAGTTCCGTTTCAGAATCCATCTGTACTAATACATTATATATCCTCTTTATATGCATTGAGCTTTGATCTCTTATTTGTTTAAACAAATTATCCTCAACTTTTACAAAGCCAGTTTTTTGATCTGTTTTCCACCTAGCTTGTAGTTGACCATACTGAAACCACGTTTGAACTACCTTCTCTTCTTTAAGTACCTCTAAAGATTTTAGTTCCATCACCCCTCTTTCTGAGATAAGAAGTTGTCTATAGGTGGTTCTATCGTGTTTTTGTTCTACATTCATATTTTCAATTGCATGTCTAGGAATTGCCCACATGGGCACTTTATCATTTAGTTTATGTTGATATTTTTTCCAAACCCGCAATAAAGCATTTCTTAAGATGTGATTTTTAAATTTCTTATCCGTTTTTTTGTTAAATAACAGGTAAGCATGCCAACCATATAACAAATCATATCCCTCGATATTCAAAATTCTGTCATTAGTTAGATGAATCCAATCACTAATTGCAGATAATGCCACTGCGTCATAGTATAATTTTAAGTTAGGTAATTTCAACCCTCCTCTTTCACGTGCATCTTGCATTATTTTCATCTTTACCCTTGGCTTCTTTCCTGCCCACACAAATTTGTTGATACCCTTCTGCCATTCTAAAAGATTCGCATCTCTTTTAAGTATTGGTAACATTTGAAAAAGAAATAAAAATTTTGGTAAAATGTTCATTTTTACTGCCGCTATTCTACCCAGCAAGGACAAATGCAGTTTTTCCCACCTTTTCAACTCCAACTGTGTACTATGCCAAAGTGATTCATAATTATACTTGTATAATTTCCCATTTGAGATTGAGATATTAACTCCAAGATATTTAACTTTTTTAACTACCTCACATCTTAGCGTCGCCCCCAGTTCTTCCTTCTGTTTGATAGTCATATTTATAGCTATTATTTTGGTTTTTCCTAGATTTATTTTAAATCCCGAGACTTGACCATATTGATTGATCGTATTCAATAATACCCTACTAGATTCCTGCGGTTGTTCCAATATTATAACCAGATCATCCGCAAATGCACGAACTCTATATTCTTGCTGTCTAATTTTGATCCCTTTTAGACCGCCCAGGCCCCGTATCTTATTCAACAGTATTTCCAAAGTTATAATAAACAATAATGGGGACAGAGGACAGCCCTGTCTTGTACCTTTTTCAATTTGAAAGGAGTCTGTCAGACTTCCATTGACAATGATCTGGGCTGTTTGCTGCTGATATATTGCACCAATTGACCGTAAAAAGCCATCTCCTATCTGCATTTTTTGCAATGTCTTCAGCAGGAATTGCCAATTAACTCGATCAAAGGCTTTCTCCGCATCCAAAAATATGAATGCGGCCGGGATTTGATTGTTCTTTCCCAGGTATTCTAAAGCGTTGATAATTAATCTAACGTTATCCTTCATCTGTCTGCCCTGTATAAAACCAGTTTGATCGGTATGTATCAGTTGCTGAGTTACCCCCATTAGCCTATTTGCTAATATTTTAGTAAAAATTTTATAATCTACATTAAGTAATGAAATAGGTCTGTAATTTTTTGGTTGGGTAAGGTCTTGATCTTCTTTGGGTATCAACGATATGAACGCAGTCTTCCACGAGGGAGGCACTTTCCCTCCCGATTGAATTTTATTGAATAGTTCTCTGAGGGGTTCTACCATTTCTAACTGTAGATATTTATAATAAACAGCTGTTAAACCATCTGTGCCTGGTGCTTTCCCTAACTTTAATTGTTTAATTGCCTGCAAAATTTCCCCAGAGGTTATAGGTTGGTTCAGCTTATGCCTATGTTCTTCTCTGACTAGGGGGATTTTCTCTTTATCTAGGTATTTGTCTATATCTCCGTCCTTAATTTTATCCCCTTTATACAACTCTGTAAAAAATTCCCGAAATACCTTTTGAATCTCTTCCTGTTGAAACACTTCCTTCCCTCTGTGACACAATTTGGATACATTTCGAGCTTTCCTTTTTTTTCTAATCTGATAAGCCAACCACCTACCGGGTTTATTTGCATTGCAGAAAGTATTATGTTTAGCATATAATAAACTAGTAGCTACCTGGTCAGAGATCAGCATATCAAACTGAGATTTTAATATAGCAATTGTTTCCCTAATCTTTGTATCTCCTGGATTCAATGTTAATTCTGACTCTTTCCCTTTAATTTCCTCTTCCAATTCTTTTCGTTTTTGCCCTTGTTTGTATCTATGTATTTTATTTATATTCATTAATACTCCTCTCATATACGCTTTGCTTGCATCCCATACATATTCCAAAGATGTACCCTTGTTCATATTGAAGACAAAATATTCCGATAGCAATTTTTTACAATCATTAACATACTTTTCATATCTAAATAAGTTTTCATTCAACCTCCAGGACCTTCTTGCCTGGGCTACCCTTCCCAATTCCATCCAGACTGGATTATGGTCTGAAAGAACTCTCGCCATAATCTTTGTCTTCTTCACCCTACAAAGTAAATCATTTGTAATTAGTATAAAATCAATCCTTGAAAGAGATTGATGTCTATTGGAAAAAAAGGTAAAGTCATATTCTTCTGCGTGCCTCTCGCGCCAAGCGTCTCGCAATTCAAAGTCGTCCAGCATGTCAAAAAAGGGTTTGGGTAACTTAGCTCGAAATTTGGTGTTCGGGCGAGCTGTCTTCTTATCTCTTTTGGTGTCGATCACGCCATTCCAGTCACCCATTAATATACAAGACTCAAAATCCCACTGTACTAATTTAGCATGGAGATTTCTATAAAATCCATCTTGTTGTTGATTAGGAGCATAAATTCCCAAAAGTAACGTCTTTTTCCCTTCTAAGATTAAATCTAATGCAATATATCTTCCAAAGGGATCTGCTTCAATTAGCTCAGCTTTAATGTCTTTTCTTAAATATACTACTATGCCATTTTTCTTTTCCATGGCTGAGGTCGCAAAATGTTGGCCCAGTTTGGGGTTAAACAAATATTTTTGATCGGTTGATTTGATATGAGTTTCTTGCAAGCAAATTATGTCAGTTACTACTGTTGAGCAAGGTACCATATATACTGTACCTGTGCATTTTGCTGTTCTTGCCTAAATATGGAACCTTATTTTTTTCACCATTGAATTTCATTTTATTAGATAGTGCCCAATGTTCAAGTTTGTCAAGATCCTTCTGTATCTTAAGCCGGTCTTCTGAAGTGTTGGCTATTCCTACCAGCTTGGTGTCATCTGCAAATTTGATGAATTCCCCATTTATTCCCTCATCCAAATCATTGATGAAGATGTTGAAGAGTACTGGGCCTAAAACAGAGCCGTGGGGTACTCCACTGCATACTTCCCTCCATGAAGATGCAGTTCCATTGAGGACTACACATTGAGTGCAGTTGTCAGCCAGTTACGAATCCATCTGCTGGTGATGCTATCCAACCCACATTCTTCTACTTTATCTAACCTATTGTAGTAGGTTATAATCTACTTTATCAAATGCCTTACTGAAGCCCAAGTAAACTATATTGACGGCATTCCTCTGATCCATTAATTTTGCCACTTTGTCAAAGAATGCAATCAGATTAGTCTGGCATGATCTGTTTTTGACAAACCCTTGTTGGCTTTTGGCTATTACTTTGTTTACTTCTAGGTGTTCACTAATTCGTTGCTTAATTTTCTTTTCCACAATCTTTCCTGGTAAATCAATGACTGTACTCATTGACCTGGGATATTCTGTATACTATGAACAAAACTGGTTTATCGCTGAACGGAAATGCATATGGCCATGATGGCGAACCTATAGCACATGTGCCACAGGTGGCACGCAGAGCTATATCGATGGGCACACAAGCTCAGCTCCGACATGCATGTGTGCGCCACCCAGATAATTTCCAGGCCTTCTGAGCCCACCAGAAGTCAAGAAACAGGCTGTTTTCGGTCTTGGATGAGCCTCCAGGATGAGGGGGTAGGAAAGGCTGTTTTTGCCCTCCCCAGGCTCCTAGAAAGGCTCTGGAGCCTGGGGAGAGTGAAAACGGACCCTCTGGTCTGACCAGAAGTCAGCAAGCCAGCTGTTTCCGGCCTCCGGAAGGCCTCCGGGGTGGGCGGGGAAGGCCTTTTTCGCTCTCCCCAGGCTCGTAGAAAGGGTCTGGAGCCTGGAGAGGGCATCAAACAGGTCCACCATGCCATCGCATGCCAAAAACGGGGGAGCATGGGGGAATGTTGTTTGTTTCCAGAATCCCCAGAATCACCCTAACCCATTTTACAATGTATATAGCAGTGGTGGGATTTGGGATACGTGCACATGCACAGGGGGCAGGCACATAGAATTGTGGGTGTGGGCACACACGCGCACGACCCCCACAGGTTCCACCACCACCACCACCGCTTTTGGCACGTGATGGCAACAAGGTTTGCCATCACTGGCATATGGCATAAAGTCATAACCATAATCAAACGACTAAAGGAATTTCTGAATTCCTGGGAATTGCAACAAGTCTACACTAATATTCCAAGTCATTGCAACCCGGTTCTACTAAAACTCTGTGCAACGTAAAGCATATATAGTCAACATGATTTATCTGTACTTGAAATCATGTTCATCATTTTTCGAAAATGCAGAGCCAGAATTTAGAAGATTTATTGACAAATGCTGAAATTTGTCTCTACGAAAGGAGACAAATTGTTATATAATCGAGAGACATGATTTTCTTCAACTGTGATAGGGAGTGGCCTTTTATTTATTTATTTACACCAGTTGTAAAATTCCAGCCTTTTGGTCTTTATTTTTGCTCAGCTGACAAAACAATCCATTCTGTTGCGATGCCATGTCATAAATGCCCTTAATATCCATTGAACAAAATATTATGTATTTGTTGATTCACATTGATCTAGTAAAAAAGAAAAACCCAATATATTAAGCTTGATCCTTCAGGCATTTATTTTCTTTAATGATTACTGTTGCAAAGTAATGTCAGCCCTTTGCAAATCAATGGTATTTATTATAAGACTATGATAGCTTTCTGCAAATATGTCAGAGAAGCTAATAGAACAGAATAAGAAGAGCTACTTAGGTTAATGAAATTTGTGTATACAAGAGCTAATGCCTTCAAATTGTCAACAAATTGACAAGTGAAAATCTTAACTATTAGAAGTATAAAACTGTGGCAAAGAGTTTCTAAATCATTTATTCTCTCTGTCTTTCCCTCTCTGTGTGTGTGTATAGCTGCTACTTTTAAATTTTGCCCATTTTCTGCGATGGAATCTGGGACCTTCTCCATACTACCCTACACTATTCTTCATAACTAGTCATGCCACATGGAGATGTTGGAAGGGATAGTTTGGCAACATCCTTCCCAAGGTTGTTCTTATCGTTCATCAAGGTCCATGGTAAATTATACACAATTGATAAATTTGTCTGGCAATTAGCAATCCCAAATCACTCTTTTGGTGTAAATAGGTTTTATTTTCATTTCATTTCGTACAGTCACATATATACTGTGCAAAACCGGGGCATATAACATTGAACAATAAACACAGCCCTCCCTCTTGTCAACAATACCCCCCAAAATACAAACCCAATATACCACTTCAACCCACCATACACCCTTTCTTTCGCCCCCCTCCAACTTTCGTTCTTCCCTCCATCATTCCCCTCTACCCTACTTCCCCTCCCCCTCTACCACTCCTCTCTCCCAGTACACTCCCTCCCTTCCTTCTCATCCTCCCTCCGATCCTCTCTCCCACCCTCTCTACCCCTCTTTCTTCTTTCCCTCTACTCCTCCCTTCGGTGTATTTCTACTATCTATCAATATATTCAGCTTGTCCTATTTTTACACTAGACCCAAATCACTCTTTTGTGGTCATTGCTGTGGGCATCCTGTGGACCCTGTCAGCAAAGGAATTTCAGGTGGCAAAGTCCAGGAGAAGAGAATCTTCTGTTGTGGTTCCCACCCTCTGGAACATTGTGCCTCTTGAGGTGAGATCCATCCATGTCCTTTTGGCTTGAAAATCTGATTCTGCCAATTGGCCTGGGAACCTGATGAGATTGTGTTGTAAGGGAGGTAGTGAACACACTGAGATAAGACCCCCACCTCCTCCTCAATAAGCTCCTTGCTCCCTTCCCTGCCATCCTTGTTAAATTTTAAGTCAATTTGAATGTTAATATTTATTTTAATGTTTTCTCTTGCTTTTAATGGTTTAAGTTGAGCAGAAGGAGAGCCTTCTCTGTGGCTGCTCCGACCCTCTGGAACGAACTCCCCGTGGAGATTCGCACCCTCACCACCCTCCAGGCCTTCCGCATAGCCCTTAAAACCTGGCTGTTCTGACAGGCCTGGGGCTAAAGAATCGTTGCCCCTATCTCGAATGGTATGATTGTTGCGCTTTTAAATTATGTATTGTTTTGTGTTGTTGTCAAATTGTCTGTATCCCCCTTCCCTTGTTTGAGTTGTGAGCTGCCCTGAGTCCCCTTGGGGAAAAGGGTGGCATACAAATGAAATAAACGATAAACGATAAACGAACGATAAACAAGCAGCAGTGGTGGGTTCCGGATCCTGATGCAACTGGTATGGTGCAACAGGGCTGCATGTCCACTACATGGATACTTAATGCCCGCGACACTCCACGGCGATTCTGCAATGCTCCAGCTGCTCGCCAGAGCATTGCACAGGTGCCGTATACTCAGTACGTGTGCGCGAAAGTCCCGATCGGTCCAAATAGAGGTAAGAAGCTTGGGCTGGGCCCTCTGGAGCACTGTACTGGAATGGTGCCTGGTGCTTCCAGCAGGGACCGATACGCCCTGTACCGGGGCGTAGCAGTCGTGTCCCACTACTGCCCTGGTGGCACAATAGTTAGAATGCCGTATTGCAGGAAAATTCTGCCACAGCCTGGAGTTCAATCCTGACTGGATAAAAGTTGACTCAGCCTTCCAGCCTTCTGAGGTCAGTAAAATGAAGACCCAGTTTGTTGGGGGCAATGTGCTGACATTGTAAACTTTCCCAGAGGGTGCTACACATTTCATAAACCAGTCAATAAAGAGGTGATTTTCAACCCAGGAAATGAAATGAACGTAGGCTAAACATGTCAAACCAATTCCTGATGCCACATAATATGTGTAGATTTTCAAACTCCCATTAGCACCAGTGGTGGGATTCAAAAACTCCCATTAGCACCAGTGGTGGGCGTGGCAGGGGAAGGATACTGCAAAATCTCCATTCCCTCCCAATCAGCTGGGACTTGGGAGGCAGAGAATAGATGTGGGCGGGGCCAGCCAGAGGTGGTATTTACTGTTCTCCAAACTACTCAAAATTTCCACTACCGGTTTTCCAGAACTGGTCAGAACCTGCTGAATCCCACCTCTGATTAGCACTCTTAAGACCCAAACAAAAGCGAAGTCTTCTCTGACCTTACATCATCTGGATTTGTGAGAGTTGTAATCAGAATTCACTGAGTTTCTGGGAGTTATAGTCCCCAACACTTGTAAGCATCATCAAAAGCAACACGGGGCAATGTCTCCTAGACAATGCATAAAACTCTTCAGGGATTTCCCTTAGTACTTTGGATTGGTACAGTTTTTCTTCTGGAAACAGAGAGCTGTTGCTTTCCCCCAGCTAGGTAGGTAAATCTTCAAAGGTCTCTCTCTCTTTCTCTCTCTCTCTCTCTTTTTCTCTCTCTCTCTCTTCTCCTGTCAAGCTTTATGTCAAGAACGTGATATGTAGACATTCCCTTACCTCAGCAAATAACCAGGATCTATACCTTTCAAATAGAGAGCAAGGTTTAAAAAATGCAGACAACCTTTTCTTTTGTTTAATTCTACTGCAGGGAGACTTAATCAATAAAACTCCCCATTTGATCTGCAGGCATCCTGCATAGTCATGATCACCCCTGTTTTACATAGATGTGTCTTCTTCTAGCCATGCCTCGGAATTAAGCGAGGGCTGGAGTAAGTTCATTAAAATAATAAAGGCAGAATCTAATTATATAATCAGGCCGTTCGGTGACAAAGCTGTACAGAGTAGGCGGGAGAAGAGCCTCTAAAACTCTTCTGGCTGTAGGAGTTGTGGGTCTCCCTATCATAGAATTAAGGCATAATTTATATTTTCTTATGATCCAGCTTACAAAAAGATGAGTATTAAATTCTCATCTAATACTCTGCAGATGAGTATTAGATTCCAACCGGCTGCAATTAATTTAAGTGTTCGGATCATAATGAAGAAGGCAGAATTTTCTCCCCCCCCCCTCCCCTTGTCCCCAGGCCTATTTTCTTGATTTCAGAATAGACATTTTATTGGTCCAAAGGAAAAGACCTTGGAGAGAGATGTGAAATAAAGAATAAAAATTATGTTGCTTGCTGTCAGACTTAAGAGGAACGACATGGCGATAGAGTTAGACATGAACACGGGAGTGGATTCTTAGATCCCAAACAAGTACCAGTCATGCACAAACCTGACATAGGGAAAGGGAAAGGTTCCCACACACATACATGCGAGTCGTTCCTGACTCTAGGGGGTGGTGCTAATCTCCATTTCAAAGCCGAAGAGCCAACGCTGTCCGAAGATACTCCACTCCTAGGGTGGAGCTGAAAGGCAAAAGGGAAGAAGTATGCTCCCTCCCATATTTGGGCATATCAGTTGTTTTCACATAACACTTAATCATTTCCTTGGCTCAACTGATAAAGGAGGAGAGCTTGTGGCTTAGAGGCTAATACAACTGCCTAACATGTAAAAACAGCCCAGGTTCGAATCCCAGTAAGGCTATGGCTAGCTGATGAGAGCTAAATAGCTTAAAATAGATCATACATACATACATACACACAAATACACACACACACACACACACACACACACACACACACACTGGTGTTAGGCTCCTAGAATTATTTGTCTGAGATGGGTGGTCACATCAATTGGGTAAATAAATAAATAAACAGTAAGGGCCCAGTGAGAAACTAGATTTGAATAATTAAAGTTAGTCTTAAATTAGTTGAAATCTGTTGGGGAATGATTTAATTGAGATTCAGCCTAAATTGCATATCATTAAAATAACTCTATTCCCTCTGCAATTAATAATTTGCCACTTTGGTCACATTAATTGTTGCAAACGGATGGTTAATTCAAGGTGTTCGTGCAAGGAGCCTTCTAAGTCAGCAGAGTAGCTACTCCCTTTCCCATCAGAGCCGCAGTAGCAGAGCATCATGGGAAGCCAGATGTTCTCAAAGGCACCCAACCATACTCTCCAGCCTGTACAAAAGGACCAGACGTATATTTCACTGTAATTTTGGATTCATCTCCTGGTTTAAGAGAAAGGGTTCTTTGACAAGACCTTTGAGTCCTGGTTCCTTGCTCATGCATGATTACTGCCTAAATTGTGAGACAAAAGATCTTTTGCATTTTGCTTGGATCCAGCCAGTGGTGGGATCCTACCAGTTTAACAAGTGGTTCGGGGGTCGCACGCTGCGCGCACCTGTACAATTTTGAAAAAACTTTCCTTCCGCATTGCTGCTGGGGAGGAAAACAGCTGAGGCGGGGCAACCGGCTCTGCCGCGTGACTCAGCTGAGAAGATAAAGATCAGTAAAGCAAGTGGACAAGCCCACTTGATTGTCGGAGCAAATTGGTTTGCTCCCAGCTGATTGTTGGAGCTCATTCATTTCATTTTTTCATTTTATTAAGTTTGTATGCCGCCCTATTCCTGAGAGACTCAGGGCGGCTAACAATAAAAAGGGAGGGGATACAAAAAATAAAATAAAAAACAACAATTTAAAATTCTACAACAGCCGTAACTTCGAATGGGGCTGGATAATTCAACAGCCCAGGCCTGCCGGAACAGCCAGGTCTTAACTGCTTTGTGGAAGGCCGGAAGGGTAGTAGTTCCCCCAAACCAGTCCAAATCGGTAGAATCCCACCCCTGGATCCAGCGGTCAGAAAGACTCCCCTCCTACTTTCTCAAGTGTGTTTCTCTACGATCACCTGGAAAACATGAAACAGTAAGAGTGTGACTGACTGTGTGCACACAAACATTAATTCTTTGACATTTCCCTGCCTCTGTGGATGAATTCTGAAGCCACGCAAAGACCTTGAATACTCCATTTAAAAGGAACACCTCTATTAGCCGTTCACTAGAATTACAGCTTAGATCCTTTTCTAAACTTTCCAGCTACCGGAGAACCACAAACTGGCAAAGAAATACTGTTTAATTCTATTTCCAAGAAACCAACGCACAAAGAAATGAAGCGGCGAAGCCACGGCGGCAGCAATCCCCGCCCCCTGGAACTGCCTGAAAATGTGACGCATAGAAGCCAAAAATGGGGCGTGTGGAGGCCAGAAACGTGATGTGCGGAGTCCAAAAAAGCGATGCATGGAGGCGGCAAACAGCAGCAATGTGCGGTGGTGATCCCTGCAGCCTTGAATAGGTCTGAAATGGAGCATTTAGAGGTTAAAAATGTGAGGCAGAGACGCCAAAAACGTGAGACACAGAAGTGGCGATGGTCTGTGGCAACTTCTGCAGCCTAGAACAGGTCTAAAACATGATGCATGGAGGCCAAAAAAGACCGGCGGGTGGGGGTCAGCAGGTAGGCAGGCCTACATTCAATGTATAAGAAGCACCCAAATTTTCACCCTCTTTTAGGGGGGACGGTGAAGTAATCTTATACTCTGAAAAGTACAGTATATTATATATTACTAGCTCATCCCCAGCCCTCTTTGGATTGGATGGTGGTAATAATAATAATAGAATGGTTTTTCACTAAATGTACTGTTTTCAGTCAAGGATTGCCTGCATTGCCTGAAATCCTTTGGATTTCCTTTGTCTTCACATTGGTCTCTGAGAAATTTTATTCGGTTATTTTCAGTCAGTTTCACCAACCTATCAAGACAGTTTATATTATTCTCTCCAGAATTATTAACGATCCCGCCCAGTTTTGTGCCATCTGCAAATTCGTTAACATTCCTTCCACCTCTTCATCGAACTCATTAATGAAAACCCTGAAGAGTGGTAAGCCAAGGGCCAGGCCCTCCAGTTCGAAAAGAACCAGTGATGAGCTTGACTTAAGTACATTCTTCAAGCCAGCTGTGATTTCTCCTAATCAACATGCCATACTTAACTAGCTTTCTAATCAGAATGCCATGGGATAATTCTTTAAATGCTGTGTAGAAGTCAGAATTCATGTATACGGCATTCCCACAATCTACTAATGAAGCAATCCAATCAAAAACTCAAAATTAGGTTCATCAAATAATGTGTTTTTGACAAATCCACCCATGTCTTCCCATATATATATATATATATTTTTACTGGAGGCAGAATGGGAATTGAGTAGTTTGGCCTTTTCTGGATCACTTGTTATTCTTACACCATCTTAACAGAAGAGCAGCAGCCATATTGTTTTTTTCAGCTGTGCAACAGATTTTGGATCAAATTGAAAGCACATGGAGATTTTAAAAAACACAGCTGCTTTAAAGAGTTGAAGATCTGTCCAGCTATGTCTATGTTCAGACCATCTTCTCCTACTAAAGAGGTGTGTGGTTTTGTTCTTTTCACTTATTTATGTCCCGAACATATTCAAGGAAGCTTTTATTGTTGTTATTGTTGATCCTCTTAAAATGCTTTGGCAGCCTCAATTTATCCATCAGACACCATGTCCAAAGTTTCAGTGTTCCTATATGTACCTTTTTTTAAAGTAACTTTTCTCTTTATATGCCTCAAATGTTTTCAATTTGAGATTCTTCTTTAAACTTCCCCCTCTCCTTCATTGCACTTGTATTGACATACAACAGTACCTTGGTACTCAACTGTTTCAAAACTAATTGCTACTTGACATATGTTGACATAAAAATGTTGTCCAAGTACTTGACATCTGTTTAGTACCCGGTATGCTGCAATAGGAAGAAGGGGACAGCTGTGAAGAAGGGATAGGAAATTGCCCATGCTGAGGGGGATGGCCACAGAGGGCAGACAGGAAGTTGGCCATGCTGGGAAGGTCACTACAAATTGAGGGGGATGGCCACAGAGGACGGACTTGAAGTTGGCCATGCTGGGAGGGTCACTACAAATTGAGGGGGATGGCCATAGAGGGCAGACAGGAAGTTGGCCATGCTGGGAAGGTCACAAAATGAGAGGGACAGCCACAGAGAGCAGATAGGAAGTTGTTAATGCTGGAAAGATCATTGCAAAAGGAGTGGGACAGCCACAGAGGGCAGAAAAGAAGTTAGCCATGGTGAGAAGGTCGCTGACATAGGCAAAAAATAGAAACCCAGACATTAAGTTCCTCCCAGCTGAAAACAAAGGGTTTAAGTCACATGGTCTGTTGGGACTCATCCATTTTAGTAGTCATCACATCTTCTGGAACCAGTTAACTCTAACTACCAAGGAACCATTCTACTCTGCTATTTTCCTTTTTGAAATTGCTTGTGATTCTTCTTCTTGTGTCTCCCCCCCTCTCCTTCTTTTAAAGGAACACCCAACTTTCTTGGGCTTTCCCCCCATTTGTTTCTCCTACACAGAATCCTTCTCATCAAAGCTCAAAGTTTTGAGGCATGTGCAGTGTTGCAGATTCAGTATACAATGATCCTTAGAAATTCATGAGAGTAGATATAGCTACACTAGAACTATGACTTGAACATCTTAATACAATCCAGTCTTTCCCTTAGATCTTGAATTTGGATGTGTCTATGGGCTGAGAATTAGAACAGAACAGAATAAGAGAGTTATTCTTCTAGTCCAACTCCTTGCTCAGGCAAGAAATGTTCCAGTGATGGAGCACCCACAGCTTCTGGAGGCAAATAGTTCCATTGATTAATTGTTGACTATCGGGAAATTTCTTCTTAGTTCTAGATTGCTTTGTTCCTTGATTAGTTTCCACCCATTGCTTCTTGTCTCCTACCCTCAGGTGCTTTGGAGAATAGCTTGACTCCCTCTTCTTTGTGGCAACTCCTGAGTTTTTGGAACACTGCTATCATGTCTCCCCTAGTCCTTCTTTTCATTAAACTGGACATACCTGCTTCCAGCAACTCTTCTTTATATGTTTTAGCCTCCAGTCCCCTAATCAACTTTGGTGCTGTTCTCTGCAGTCTTTCAGTTAAGTTATGTGCATTTTTAAGATGAATTTGCAAGGGGTTCAGAACCCAAGGTGGCTAAAACAATGAATTTGAGAGTGCTTTGTTCTAACTTGCTGGCTCAAGTTATCCAGTAACATAGTTAAGATTGAGATTCAATCCACTGCTGATAATAAATTTGTACTATTTCATCCTTGAGGTTTTCTTTTCTTCTTCTTTTTCTTTCTAGCATTTCCCCAAAAGTGCAGGGTCTATTTTTCGGGATCACTGAGTGTTGGTCCATGAGAGGAATTGATTGACTGGCTTGTCACCTAAGCCTCACATCATGGACTAAGAGAGAGTGACTGGCTGAGAGTCACCAGGCCAGCTTCCATGCCTAAGGCAGGACTAGAACTCACTGTCTCCTGGTTTCTAAGCTGTTATCTTAACCACTAGACCAAAGTGGCTCTCTACTATTCCTTCCTTGTGTATTATAAATAGATGTCCATGTTTAATACAACAGACGACAGCAAATCTGAATGGCTAAACAAAGCCACTTTGTCCTTTTGTTGATCTGTATTATTTACAGCCCATTTAATAGCCATCATTTTTTATTTATTTAAATTTATTAGCCAATCAACATCTAGGACTCTTTTTCAAGGTTACTTTCAATAATTTTAAATACATCAGCCGATTAAATAGATATTGCTTTTCATTTATACTTCAGTAGGTTTGAGCAAACCTTCATGGTATGATATTGTAAATGCTAACTTTACTCGTTTTAACTGTAATTTTCCTGTACTGGAAACCTGCCAAAAATTGTAATTGTTCCCCAACTGTGTGCACCGCTTGGTCATTCACTCAGTCTAGTTTTTAGGCAATTATAATTGCAGGACATTTTTTTGTGAATACGGGGCTATACTCCTACCATGTAAAGTTTTTAGGTTGCTTATATAAAGTCGACAATAAAGGACAAATTTTTTAAACAAAAATATTTATTAGTCTTCATATGTTTCAATTGTTTCTCTGTTTCTTAATGTCTGGGCCCTGGAAAACCTTTATTCAAGGAAATTAAGGAAAATATTTATTTGCGTTCACATAGGGATAGACATGTCGAGGGGTGGGATTCACAGAAATTTACCACCAGTTCACAAATGTGAGTGCGTGCATGTGCACACTCGCATCACAAACGTACGCACCTTCCACACAAGCACTTTGTTCGCATGCAGCATAGAAAATGAGGCTACATAGGACATCATGGAGTTGGGGCGTGTGGGTGGGCCCACCTGCAGGTTGCCACTACCACTTCACCCGAACCAGTCCGAAACGGCTGAATACTACCTCTGGACATGTCCCATGAAAGGCTTTCTGATATACATCTACACCTACATCTACATCATCTACATCTATATCAGTGGAGGGTTTCAAAATTTTTTAGAACCTCTTCTGTAGGTGTGGCCTGCTTTGTGGGAGTGGCTTGTCGGCCATATGACCAGGTGGGAGTGGCTTTCCAGCTATGTGACTGGATGGGCGTGGCCAACTTGTAAAATGTGGTGAAACTCACAACAACGCTCTTGCTTAGCAACCAAAATGTTGGCTCAGAAACTCTGGCCTTTGAAGCACGTGAGTCTCAAAACTGTCAAGTTACAAGACCCTTGCACCCCTAACCCTTTAGAAAAAAAACCCAGGGGTGTGAAACTTGGCAGCTTTAAGACTTGTGGTCTTCAACTCCCAGAATTCCTCCTCCAGTCATGTTGGCTCAGGAACTCTGGCATTGAAGTGTGCAAGTCTTAAAGCTGTCAAGTTACAAGACCGTTGCACCCCTAACCCTTTAGAAAAAAAACCAGGGGTGTTCAAACTTGACAGCTTTAAGACTTGTGGACTTCAACTCCCAGAATTCCTCCTTTCGCTCTTCATCTTGATGATGTGTGGACGGGCAGGGGGAGGGAGCTGGAACCAGTTCTAAACGGCACTGTAGATTTGTGGAACCTCTTCTATAGAAGAGTTTAGAACTGGCAGGAACCCACCCCTGATCTACATCCATCCATCCATCCATCCATCCATCCATCCATCCATCCATCCATCCATCCATCCATCCATCCATCCATCCATCTATCTATCTATCTATCTATCTATCTATCTATCTATCTATCTATGTTTGCCTAATCACAGAGCTGGTCCTGTCCAGTACATTGTCTTCTTGCCAAACTAGTCAAAATCATTTGCAGCTTAAAATTCCATAAGCATGATCAAAAGGAAATGGGGCCAAACTAGCAGTTCGAAAGCACGTAAAAAAATGCAAGTAGAAAAATAGGGTGGGAAGGTAACATCATTCCATGCGCCTTCTACATTTAGTCATGCTGGCCACATGACCCCGGAGACGTCTTTGGACAGTGCTAGCCCTTCAGCTTTGAAATGGAGGTGAGCATGGCCCTCTAGAGTTGGGAACGGCTAGCACGTATGTGCGAGGGGAACCTTTACCTATGGTACTTTACAGCCCTCTCTAAGAGGTTTACAGTGTCAGTCTGTTGCCCCCAACGTTCTGTGATCTCATTTTTCCGACCTTGGAAGGATGGCAAGCTGAGTCAACTTTGAGACCCATCAAGATCCAATAAAGTGCAACCCTACACATTAACCACGGTGCCATCAGGGGTTCCAGGGTAAAGAGTGGCCTTAATTTGGTAGGAGGTACGTAGCATTTTGTTGGCATTTTTATCCATTTCGTCTTATCTTACCAGGTAATATTTTTACCTTCCCAGGCCTCTTAACTATCCATTATGACATAGTCAAACATAATTAGCTTGGCATTAAATATGGAGGAAATTTAGTAACTACCAGTTATTCCGTAGCCATGGTTACAACAGATACTCATGCCGAATCGCTCTGGTCTAGGCACGTGCAAGCAGTTAGTGAGAGCAGCCGCTTGTGTGGATGTGCAGGTGTGCTGGTTGTGGGTTTGCCAAATGTGGAGCCACAGGAGGTGAGAAGAAGGTAAAGGTTTTAAAATATGAAAAGAGAGCGATGGAGAGAGAGGAGAGAGAGCAGGAAAGGGAGGGTAGCGGCAGATCAGGAGAGGGAAAACTCAGTGACATTTAAGGTGCTAATATCCAGAAGTCAACCTTTAATTTGACAGCTTTTAGTGCTAGTTAATTTGGCTCATCCAGATGAGGTGTAGGAAATGTGCAGCACCTTTAAATTATCACGTTTTCTTCCACAATGCCTTAGGCCTATGTGTGGAATACCTGAACCATGCTTCCATTTTTTTCTCCTAACATCACCTGTCTCTCCTCCTCCTCCTCCTCCTCCTCCTCCTCCTCCTCCTCCTCCTCCTCCTCCTCCTCCTCCTTATTCGTCCATGTTCATCTTCATCTTCCTCCTCCTCTTCACCTCCTCCTCCTCCTTCTACCCCTCCTCTTCTTCTTCTTCTTCTTCTTCTTCTTCTTCTTCTTCTTCTTCTTCTTCTTCCTCCTCCTCCTCCTCCTCCTCCTCCTCCTCCTTATTCGGCCATGTTCATCTTCATCTTCCTCCTCCTCCTCTTCACCTCCTCCTCCTCCTTCTACCCCTCCTCCTTCTACCCCTCCTCTTCTTCTTCTTCTTCCTCCTCCTCCTCCTCCCACTCTCTTCCTCCCTTCTTCTACTTCTATTTCTTCATATTCTTTGTCTTCCTCCTCCTCCTTATTCTTCATTCGTCTTCATCTTCATCTTCCTCCTCCTCACATCCTCCTCCTTCTACCCCTCCTCCTCCTCTTCTTCTTCCTCCTCCTCCTCCCACTCTCCTCCTCCCTTCTTCTACTTCTACTTCTTCATCTTCCTCCTTCTCTTCTTCTCACCCTCTCCTCCTCCTTCTCCTCCTTCTCCTCCTCCTTCTACCCCTCCTCCTCCTCCTCCTCTTCTTCCTCCTCCTCCCATTCTCCTCCTCCCTTCTTCTACTTCTACTTCTTCATCTTCTTTGTCTTCCTCCTCCTCCTCTTTCTGATTCTTCGTCCATCTTCATCTTCATCTTCGTCTTCCTCCTCCTCACCTCCTCCTTCTTCTACCCCTCCTCATCTTCTTCTTCTTCCTCCTCCTCCCACTTTGCTCCTCCCTTCTTCTACTTCTACTTCTTCTACTTCTTTGTCTTCCTCCTCCTCTTCTTCTTCTCCTCCTCCCACTCTCCTCCTCCTCCTCTTCTTCTTCTTCTCCCTCCTCTTCCTCCTCCTCCTCCTCCTCCTCCTCTTCCTTCTGCAGACAATTAATCTTGAGCTAATTGAAGCCAGAGAGAGCTGCTGGACGGCAGGGGCCTATAAATCTCATTTAGCAAAGTGGATTGTAGGCAGAAACGGCATCTAATGATGTGACAGGTGGGTTGCACTGCGAGACGGCAACCTCGGAAAAGTTGATTCTCATTAGGCCAATGGAGTCCCACAGTCAGTTTTTATGATGGCTGAAAAACACTAATCGCATCTGTTTGCCATTGGGCGGAGTGAAGAAAAAAAGAAATGGGTGGATGAAATGCAGGATTGGAGGGATAAAGCTAGAAAGAAAGGAGATTGGGTGGGGAGACAGACACACCATTCTTCTCTTTCATGAGCTAATATCCTTGACTCTTGCCCAAAAAAACCGCAGGGCTACCTCCCACCATCAGATCAGCAGCCATTCTGCTGACTCCTCCAGGGTGCAAACTCCCTCCACTCACCCATTCCTCCTCCCAATTAATTGGCACGGCCATGGAAAGGAGAAGCAGCTCTGTGTTGGGTGAACCAATTATTTTGAAGGGTATTAAGTCATCAGATTTACTTTTATCTTGATTGCATTGTGGAAATCGTGCATAATTAATGGTGGGAGCTTATTAGGAAAATGATTAGGCAAATTACACAGGTGTCGGATGCATTTTTTATGATAAATTTGCTAGAACAATCCTGCAATTCCATCTGTTCATCTTATATCAGAATGTCACTCTGGAAGAAATTAATGGTGCAGAGTTATACCCTGATGCTGGCAGCCTTGACGGCAAAGATTTATCTTCTCTTCCTCCTCCTCCTCCTCCTCCTCCTCCTTAGTAATGGTATAGTTTTCATTTAACAGTACAAACAACGATAATGAGCTGAAAATTGTGCTGAAATTTCAGTTTGGTCAGATTGATGGCAATCTAAATAAAAACAAAGTATAAGCAGAAAAATGTAATAACTCTTTCCTGAAGGATGCAAATTAACTACACATATTCTTTGAATAAATGTACTTACTTATCCCTATATATACACACAGAAACACATATCCATCTAGGCTAGCTTATATTTGACTTTATGGGGGACAAAAGAATAATACTTTTTACAATTACTTTCTTCTTTGGCCCCACTTGGAGGGCAAATGGGAAACAATTTTTGAAATCTTGGCAAGTTTTAGGGTCCAGGTATATTAAATCGGGATGTGGTGGCTCAGTGGCTAAGACACTGAGCTTGTTGATCAGAAAGGTCGGCAGTTCGGCAGTTCAAATCCCTAGCGCTGCATAACGGAGTGAGCTCCCGTGACTCGTCCCAGCTTCTGCCAACCTAACAGTTTGAAAGCAGGTAAAAATGCAAGTAGAAAAATAGGGACCACCTTTGGTGGGAAGGTAACAGTGTTCCATGCACCTTCGGCGTTTAGTCATGCCGGCTACATGTCCATGGAGACGTCTTCGGACAGCGCTGGCTCTTCGGCTTTGATACAGAGATGAGCACTGCTCCCTAGAGTCGGGAACGACAAGCACATATGTGCGAGGGGAACCTTTACCTTTATATTAAATTAGGATCTTGCATTCCTCCTCTGAAAGCTGCTAGACAAATTCAGTTATTAAGAACTAAATACCACTATGATTTACTTCTGAATCACAAATAAAATTGGCATCGTGGAATAACTAACATTTGAACACTGCAGGGAAGTTGTTGCGTAGATCTAAACAACAGATTAATACTTTAAACTGGTTGACTTCTAAGGATTATTCTGCAAGATTTTGAGAGACTGTGCTTTGAGTTTTGATTCACTTCCAATATATGCTTGGCAATACAAGCAACTAAAACATGTATGAACTAAACTTTAGCAACCTCCAAGGCACCTGAAATCTTAGCTTTCTTTTTTTAGAGAGGCAGCACTTAAATGCAGACCAACAGTTCCATTTTTAAAAAATATTAAATGTAAAAGGCAGTATTAGTTACGTCTATATGGACCCCAGAATGAAGAATTAAAATACCTGATCTGGAGAATCAATGGCTCCAGGCATTAAAGAAGGAAATACATTTCCTATAATTTAAAAATGAAGTCAATTCTTCCAAATATTTTACCTTATGGATTGATGTATATTTCATGTTTCTAGACCACCCATCTCCCTCAAGGAGATTGTTTTGTGTTTATCGGACCCCTCAAAGAACGTTTGCAAAGAGATGAATGTTAGATTTTTATCTTATGCTGGCAATTTAAGAATTTTGAAAGTTCTTTCATTCCCATGATTTGGTCCTATCATAGCTAGGCTTCAAATCACTACCTGTTCTGACTTAGGCTTCCCAAGAGCATGAAGCAGGTTCCTCGTCCCAATAAAACCCCTTTTATTTAGCTTAAAGTGAATTTCTCTCCAGCAAAGTCCCAGCAAGCAGTGTTTCATGAGATTTCACAACTACCGACCTTGATCAGGCTTGGAGAGCTGCTGGGCCGATATCTTCCAAACGCCACGCTGTAGCAGCAATTACTTGGCAAGAAGTCGGGAACAGATCTTCACCCTAATGAATTGAACTACTTGTCTCCTGCAAACTTTCCTCCCCTTTTGCTCCTCTTTATTCCCTTTGGGAGGGGCCATTCACGGTCCACCTGTGCCTTTACTCCCAAGTCTGCCCTTGTTCCTTAGCTGTTCCCTTCTCCTGGAAGCTCTGCGCATGTGCATATCAGGAACAGACTCCAACTGTTTTTCTGCCCCACTGATATCTAACTCCGAAGGCAGCTGATAACTGTCAGACGGCCCTGGCCCCATCTCTGCCCCCAACAAAGAGCCCTCATCAGAGCCTTCCCCAGACTCCAGGACTGGCCCATGTTCCTCCCCAACCTTCTCCTTGTCTGAATCTTCCACCAGCTCCACTGATGGCTGGCGGGCCACAACACTATCTGCATTTGGAAAGGAATGTTATTTTTGTAAGGATCTCAGTGTGATAATGTATTCCTAAAACGGAGTTTGTCATTATGGGAAACACAATGGTTCCTGGGATACAGTAAGGAAGACAATGAGGATGATACATTGATGATGTTGCCTAGTTGGGTAATGAACCCTCTGCAAGAAAACAATCAAACTCAGAGAGCACCAAGGACACCACAAAGAAGACAATTTTGTGTATTGATAATCTCTAATTTAAGAATGAGCTCCATGCCCTTAAATCAAATCTGTATGTAACTGGCACAGTATTATCAGATACAGGTAGACCTCTACTTACAATAGTTTATTTACCGACCATTCGAAGTTACAACGGTACTGAAAAATGTAACTTTTTCACAGTTATGACCTTTGGAGCATCTCCATGACCATGTGAGCCGAGGTGGCGCAGTGGTTAAATGCAGCACTGCAGGCTACTTCAGCTGACTGCAGTTCTGCAGTTCGGCTGTTCAAATCTCACCAGCTCAGGGTTGACTCAACCTTCCATCCTTCCGAGGTGGGTAAAATGAGGACCCGGATTGTTGTTGGGGGCAATATGCTGACTCTGTAAACTGCTTAGAGAGGGCTGAAAGCCCTATGAAGCGGTATATAAGTCTAACTGCTATTGCTATTGCTATGTGATCAAAATTCAGATGTTTGGCAACTGGTTTGTATTTAGGACCATTGCTGTGTCCCAAGGTCATGTGATCATCATCTTTTACGAACTTCCGACAAGCAAAGTCAACGGGGAAGCCAGATTCACTTAACAACCATGTTACTAACTTAACAACTGCAGTGATTCACTTAACAACTCTGACGAGAAAGGTTGTAAAATGGGGCAAAACTCACTTAACAAATGTCTCGCTTAACCACAAAAATTATGGACTGAGTTGTGGTTATTGACATTGAGGGCTACCTGTATACTCCATAAGTGGTATGGTAGAATAAAGTTGAATTGTGTTTAACTTGAATCATTCAATATTTAATAATACGTGTTTTATTCTGTTCTTAACTATGGGTCATTAAACGGGGCTCATCTTAAGCTGGGAACTTGCTGCAATTGGAAACGTATTCTTCTGGAAGGAATCTGGGATAAGAGTTTGCAGTCTATTTTTGAAAAGCCTCTGCATTCTAAATATAACAAGATTACATAAGATCTTGTCACATATATGGTCTAGATGTAATGGTAAACTTAATGAGCAAATTAACTCTACATAGATCACTTATTATTATTATTATCTCTTTTATTCATTAAACACGAAACTCAGTCAACTGAACACTTAAAAATATGTCACAAATACCATTGAGCGGTACTGATGGTTGATACAGGTTGCTGCCAGTATCCTAGGTATCACCAAGTATCTTCTTAAAATATATGACGTTCCGAGTAGTGCAGTTTTTTGCAGTTCCGCTGGTGTTATGGCAGGAAGCTGCAATTTCTTGATATGATGATGATGATGATGATGATGATGATGATGATGATGATCATCATCATCATCATCATCATCATCATCATCATCATCATCATCATCTTTGGTGAGATTCACAGCCTTTGGGGCTGGTTGGTAGCTCAACAGCTCGAGTCCTAACTGAGGACCTAGTGTCCTTTATTCATTAAACATGAAACTCAGTCAACTGAACATTCAAAAATGCATCACAAATACCATTGACAGATGCTAATGGTTGACACAGGTTGTTGCCAGTATCCTAGGTATCAACCAAGTACCTTCTTAAGATGTAGGATGCTCCAAGTAGCACAGTTTTCTTGCAGTTCTCCTGGTGTTATTGCAGGAAGTTGCAGTTTATTGACGTATCTTATAAAATTCTTGGACACGGCACCAAGTGCCCTGATTACAATGGGTATCACTGTTTTTTATTATTAATTCTTTTATAGCAATAGCAATTAGACTTATATACTGCTTCATAGGGCTTTCAGCCCTCTCTAAGCGGTTTACAGAGTCAGCATATCGCCCCCACAGTCTGGGTCCTCATTTCACCCACCTCGGAAGGATGGAAGGCTGAGTCAACCTTGAGCCGGTGAGATTAGAACTGCTGAACTGCAGATAACAGTCAATAGCAATAGCAATAGCAATAGCAGTTAGACTTATATACCGCTTCATAGGGCTTTCAGCCCTCTCTAAGCGGTTTACAGAGTCAGCATATCGCCCCCACAGTCTGGGTCCTCATTTCACCCACCTCGGAAGGATGGAAGGCTGAGTCAACCTTGAGCTGGTGAGATTTGAACTGCTGAACTGCAGATAACAGTCAGCTGAAGTGGCCTGCAGTACTGCACCCTAACCACTGCGCCACCTCGTTTCATTAAATATGAAACTCAGTCAAGTGAACATTTAAAGATGTGTCACAAATACCATTGACTGCTGCTGCTGCTGATGATTTTCCTTCTTAATTAGGGTCTATTTGTTTGATATAGTCAGATTATTTTAATTACTACAATATATTTACAGGGTGTTTTTTTTCCCCCTTTACAGTATTATCACTATATGTCCTTCTTTTCTAACGTCAAAGGGAAGGGGACATTATTTTGCATTATACTCTTTTAATTTTGCTGTTGTTCCTTGGAAGAAATTGTTAACTTTTACCCAAGTTTGATAAACGTGGCATGCTGTATTTGTTCATGCTGTCTCGGATTTCTGAAAGAAAAGTAGGTTTTCAAATGAAATGTTTTGATAATTTTAAAAAACGGAAAAAGCAAAATATCAGTGTCATCAGTTTAATAATCTAGATTAAAAATAGATGCTTGGGTAAAAGAATCCAGCTCCAAATAGTAATATTATATGACAGTTGCCCAAATACTTATTTTACTTTATTTTGAAATTGTCTGTTTTTCAATCTTTCTTTGATTTGCCAGCTGACCAGATATAAATCAGAGTAGCCTTTTTCTCTCTCTCTTTATAGCCTGGGGCAGCTTTCAGAAATGGAAGGAGCTATCACCCTTCCATCTGGCTATTTCAGGACAAGACAGTTTTAGAAGATTTGGGCAGTGGGTAAATGTACTCTGGTAAGGATATCTTTTGGTTATAAAGCCAAATATGGTTTGTATGTGGAATTGTGGATCTTGAAAGTCTTTAATAAATTATTAAGGTGGAGTTGTTACAGTATCTCAATTACAGTATTTCAGCAAGAGCCATGGTGGTGCAATGGTTAGAGTGCAGTCCTGCAGGCTACTTCTGCTGACTGCGGACTGCCTGCAATTTGGCAGTTCGAATCTCACCAGGCTCAAGGTTGATTCAGACTTCCATCCTTCCGAGGTCAGTAAAATGAGGACCCAGATTGCTGGGGAGGGGGGGGGATATGCTGTCTGTATAATGCTTAAAGAGGGCTGTAAAGCACCGTGATGCAGTATATTAGTCTAAGTCAAAATTATAAAAGTATGCTACAACAGCAGCCTATATAATGTTGTTCACAGACTGTTCAGGTACCGTATTTACTTAATTTGCTGGCCAGCCAAACATATCACAAATGGATGGGAACTCATTCCATCACACGGACTGCTCTCAGGTTTCGAACTGCCAAGCTGACAACCTCTCAATGGTTTTCTGACAAAGCATTCTAACCACATGAGCCACCACAGCCCCTTAGGGTTAGGGTTAAGGTTAGGATTAATGTTCTGACCTAGACTTCATGAGACATTAAAAATCACATGCTTAGTCCCCAAAACCCTTTTTTTATTTAAACGGCTGTCAACTATGTTCATTCACAGCCCTTAATGATTCACAAAGTCTGTGAAGAGTCCAACAGAAGTCTGCCACAGTCTTTCGGGATAAGGCTGATAAGCACTCACCTTGATCCCCCTTGAAACGCTGCCAGAGACCTAATTGCCAATTAGTTTTGCAAGGCCAAATGGGACACAGAGTCAAACAGAGCTGCAGAGTTTAAACCGACCAGAATGAACAAAACTGTTTCCTGCAAAGGCTCACATCCACTTGTTCCTCTAAGAGCCGAGGTGGCACAGTGGTTAAATGCAGCACTGCAGGCTACTTCAGCTGACTGCAGTTCTGCAGTTCGGCTGTTCAAATCTCACCGGCTCATGGTTGACTCAGCCTTCCACCCTTCCCAGGTGGGTAAAATGAGGACCCGGATTGTTGTTGGGGGCAATATGCTGACTCTGTAAACCACTTAGAAGTGGTATATAAGTCTAACTGCTATTGCTATTGCTATTTTATGTCTTATGGGAGGGGTCAATCATCTTCAAGCCTTACTCCCAAGTCGCCCCTTTTGTCTTAACTGTTCTTGCCTTCTGGCAGCTCTGCAAATATGTGCACTGGGAACAGGCTCACACAGTTCTTCTGCCTCGCTGATGTCAGACTCTGGAAGCTCCAAGGCAGCACATAACTACCAGGTGGCCTTGGCCCCCTCTCTGTCTCCAATGCAGAGCCCTCATCTGAGCCTTCCCCAGACTGCAGAACTGGCCCATGTTCCTCCCCAACCTCCTCACTATCTGACTTCACTGCCAGCTCCACAGGCTGCCTGCAGATCACAACAGTTAGAAAGGTTCCACATAGGTCAGCATAGTACATCCTTTTGATTCCGAACCTGGAGATTAGTGCCAGACCAAACATTTTGCCTCCTTTTATTCCCCCATCCATACCTGTTCAATTTGATGAAGGAGGAATTGTTTTCAAATATATCTTCTGAAACTAAAGAATGTTGGAGGAGCGGAGCATTTCTGCCCTTGTTTAGTTCTGAGGTGTCTAGTTGTGAGATAAAAACCCAATTATTAAATCCTCACAATACAGAGACAAGTCTGGTTCACAATTCCAAAAGGTTTATTTAGCATTTGCAAAGGCGGCCTCCAAGTCTCTTCTCAAGTGGATTGAGTACAAGGAGAGCAAAAAATAGCACTCAAACAATACCTTTTATACATTCTATTCCTCAGAAACTCCCCCCCTCTCCTGGACATTCATTTACATTGTTTCTTTCATCATTCCATATTCTAAAGGGTCAACTTGAGAGGCCCCTATCTCATATTTGGTTTTTTGGGTGCCTTTCATCTGAGCAGATGACTTCCTATCTAACTTGTACGTAGGCTTGGAATAACAAAGTTTTATCTTGTCCTGTGTACATAAGACATTTTGTAGTTAGTAAAAACACAATAATGCATTACACATTTTAGGCAAGAATATAATGGCTTAGACATTTAACATTGTAAAAGAATACAAAAGCAACCTTTTAACATTTTATAAAAGAGTAACTTAATATCATTTCCTTCAATCCTCACTTTTTCTCTTCTCAGTAACTTACTCTTTTATACCTACAATAATTCATAATGTCCTAACTTCTCCTTAGTTTCATATGGTAGCAGATTTTTGCATTCAGAGTTCTCCATCTCCATCCCCTGCTTCCCCACTTTCATTACTACCATAGGTTCTTTCTTTCTATTTGTTGTTGATGTAGTTATTAAGGTCTTACTGCTCGTAGTCCTTTTTATTAACATTTGTATGAGAGGAATCAAGCATGGTAAAAGCATGATAGCTAGGAATCCTAATATTGCAAATCTTGCTAAATCTTTTCAATTTGAAAACCATTCACCAAACCAATCATTTACCCAAATAAAGTTAGCCCTTTCCAGGTTTGGACTGGAACATGGATTAGCTTTATCATTCGGTCTGTAATTTCCTTTACTACTTTTCCACTCTCATCTATTTCAACACAACAATTACTCAAATTAAATTTTTTCACAATCTCCTTCTTTAGCTAGTAAAGCTAATCTATTCTGTAGAATGTAAATCTGAGACTTTACACTCTCCTTAGCTAGATGTTTTAAAGTACTTACGTGTCATTATCTAATACTTCGAGCACTGCTTGTAATCGAATCACCCTGTTCAAAATATATATTGGCTCTGTGACACCTAGGGTACCATCTTCTGCCCATGTGGCAGGTCCATAATAATTGATTACCTTCTTTGGAGTCCATTCATCATCTTTCCCCTCTCCAATCTGTGTATCACTTGCTTGTACAGATCTTTTTCTCGATTTCTGCTTGATAAATCATCATATACAGTTAATCCCAGCAGTTGTTTTTGTTCAATGGGGAGGAGGAAAAAGCTTCATTTCATTTTAATACACAAGATCCATTCCATCCCTTAGGTAAGTGTTGTGGCCCAGCAGGAGCTGTTGGAGCTGCCGACAGACTCCGATAGCGAGGGACCCTATGAGTCGACTCTGGAAGATGTGGAGGACCCTGGGCAGGGTTCAAACTCTGAGCAGGGACCAGAGAGGCTGGTTGGCCACCAGAAGGTGCCTGAGGCATGGAGCAGTGGTGAAGATCGAAGGCAGTCTGTCCCTGACATCAGGCACTGGAGCAGTGGTGAAGATCGAAGGGAGTTTGTCCCTGATGCCAGGCAAAGAAGGACAGAGAAGTGAAGGCAGCGATTACAGAGACAGACTCATAGGAGATAATCAGGTCCAAGTGGTTTTGATTTGGCTCCTCCCAAGAGAGTATATAAGAAGAGACATTGGGAGGAGACTTTTTGCAAGACACAACCGTTATATTAAGCTTGAGAAGCTCTTGTGTGTATCTCTTATCTGTGGGAATCTGGGTTGCTGCTAACGTCTTGTCTGTGAGTAATTACTGTGAATAAAGTGTGGCTAACAGTAAGCTTGTGTCGGCATGACTCACCGGATGGAGGGGGGTCAGAACAGGTAAGTATCCATTGGCATACTTTCCACATATCCAATACATACCATTCCAGGCTATCTGAAAAATTCAGGATCTTTCAGATAAGCCATTTCAGTTATTTGACTTAGTGTTTCCTCTTCTTTCAGAATTCCACTTCCTCCCACTAACTGCTGTTATTCCATACAGTTAGGCAAATCATCTCTCCTACTGCTACCTTCACATCTACCGAAGATGTGATATCAATGAAAATGTATCTGCCATTATAGAACTTAGACGCTGGCGCTGGCTAGGCCATACATTGAGAATGCCAGAAAATCGAATCCCAAAAATTTCCCTGCTTGCAGAGCCTGGTCCGACCTGGAAACGGCCAAAAGGAGGTGTTCGTCTAACCACTCTGCGTCACTTCAAACGGAAAGCCGAAGATATAGCAATAGCAATAGCAATAGCAGTGGACTTATATACCGCTTCATAGGCCTTTCAGGCCTCTCTAAGCGGTTTACAGAGAGTCAGCATATTGCCCCCAACAATCTGGGTCCTCATTTTACCCACCTCGGAAGGATGGAAGGCTGAGTCAACCCTGAGCTGGTGAGATTTGAACCGCTGAACTGCTGATCTAGCAGTAGCCTGCAGTGCTGCATTTAACCACTGCGCCACCTTGGCTCTGATATAGTCATGCGCCCATTCAATCTTAGCCGAAAATCATATAATAGCGACTGGCTGCACCACCTGACAACCCTAGCCCAGGACCGAAAACAGTGGCGTCAAATTTCCATGAAAGTCGCCTATACCCACGATGGGTGAAGAGGCGTCAAGTACAAGTACAAGTACTGCTACCTTCCTGTTTCCTTCTTTGCTCATAACACACTTTTCCTACTAAATTCGTCATCAAAGCCCAAGTCCTCTCCTTACCTTTTGTTAATTTTAAAGTTTTATTGTTCTACATCTCTACCATTGTATCGAGGTTTAATTCATGGGCTTCCCACAGCCACTGTTCTCCCATGTTTGTTCCTCCAAACACAAAACAGTTCTTTACTGTAAGAGTTTTCCTTCTTCAGCCAATTGTACAAAGATATTTACAACTCTCTTAGGGAATTCAGGGAATTCTAATTTCTCAACTCCCTGGTATTATGACTAAATATACTTGTGTGTATTGGTTTTAGTTTTGTGATTTCTATTTTCAATACTAGCCAACCCTAAGGATCTTTTCCTTTTCCATCGATTCCAATTCCAAATTCTTTATATTGTGTTCTATTTTCCAGTGATTAATTGGTGTATAAACACCTTACACCCAACACACAAACACAATTGATACAATGAGAAAAACAACAACAACATCCACAAATATAATCACAAAACCAACACATATGGGAGGGCATGCAATGGTAATTGTTCAATCATGGTTTTCTTCAGTTGAGGGCGGAGCATTGGCAGCCACTCTGCTCTACATAACAAAAACACAAAAATTAGTCCGAGTGCAAATATTACCCCTCCTGGGATGATTGTCCAGCAGTCCATTAAATCCGTCAAAACTTCAGTTTCAGTGGGCCTCCTTGGTGAGTCTCCACCTTCCATTCCTTTGGGGCTGGCACGGGCCCTCTCATTCAGAAGTAATGAGTCCCCTTTTCAGCAGTACAAATTTCAGTCCCATTAGTTAACCGGACAATGTTAGGTTCTTCCCAAGTTGGAGGTTTTTTCCCATCTCTCCAGGCCTTTATCAGCACCCACTGTCCTGCTTTTAACTGGTGCACTGCAAAGTCCAAGGGTGGTGTTTTGCATATGAATGCCTTTCTGTCTTAAGAGAGAAAAACACCTGGACAGTTCCTGTACATATTTTCTAACCATGGTGTCTTTTAATTCAATTTTTGGTAAACCTTCCCTCCCCATACTTGGTATTCCGAATAACATCTTAAATGGTGATATTCCCACTTTTTTTTCTCCGGATACAATATGTTCCAACAAAATTCTAACAGTAGTGTTTGCATTGGCAGTTACACAAGGAAATGTTTCTACCCATCAAGTCAAATGATTCACAATGACCAATAAATATTTCATACTCCCCATCCCAGAGCCGAGGTGGCGCAGTGGTTAAATGCAGCACTGCAGGCTACTTCAGCTGACTGCAGTTCTGCAGTTTGGCTGTTCAAATCTCACTGGCTCAGGGTTGACTCAGCCTTCCATCCTTCCGAGGTGGGTAAAATGAGGACCCGAATTGTTGGGGGCAATATGCTGACTCTGTAAACGGCTTAGAGAGGGCTGAAAGCCCTATGAAGCGGTATATAAGTCTAACTGCTATTGCTATTGCTATTGCTATTGCTATTGCTATTCTTCATCCTCATCCATCAGTCAATATACTTGCTGTTCCCTCTCTCTTTCTACTTCCTTTTGTGGACAGTTTCTAGAAAAATGCCTGTCCTTTCCACATCTAAAACACTGAGTTCTTCCACTTTGTCCTGCCCACATTCCTCTTCATTGTCCTCAATTTCCAAAGTCCCTTCTCTGTCTTTTCTGGTCACCTAACTTCTTATCCATCATTATTCCTACAGCTAACAACACTTTCTTATCCTCTCTTCTCTCTTGTATATGTGAATCTCTATTCACATATGCTTTCTAAGCTTCTGCCACAATTTACATTCCACATTTCCATCTTTTAGACTTTCTTTCTAAAAGGGCAACAACTTGTGATGCCAAACAAAGCATTCAAAATGCACGAAGACATAAAGACATTTAAAGAAGGGGAAAAATAGAGGTAAGAAGAACAGCTTCGAAAATAAAACGAACAATCTAAATGAAGTATTTTGGGTCCATGCTCTGAAGTATATTTGGATCAAACTTTAGGGTCAGTTTTCTGCTTTTAGTAAAATGTGAGTTAGGTTCAGATTCCATTCAGATGGAAGCAAAATATCATTAAGTAGGTTACAACATGTACAAATTGCAAGCAAAATCTTTCAAAATCATTTCTTTTTATATAGGTTTAATTAAGCATCTTAAACCTCAAAAATTTCCCAGAAAAAACAAAATCAAAATTATATTCAGAGCAGAAAAGAAAATATAAGAAAACCAAAACAATGAAAGGCAAAGCTACATGAGCAGTTCACCCATTTGTCCTTCCTTTCTCAGACAAGGAAGGAAGGAAAAAAAATTGTTAAAGAGAACAGAAAAGCCACACACACACACACACACCACACACACTTTCCTGCTACTTCCTCTTCAAAGAAAAAAAGTCCTTGAGTTAACAACCAGTGAGGAGAAGGGAAAAAAATTTAATAGACCACACAGGAATCTCACTCCTTTTTTCCTCCTGCTCTGCATTCTCTCAACAAAATAATTTTCTCCCTTTCTTTAAACGAAAGAGACTCACAATACATTCACACTAACTTTTTACTCTCAACATTTGCACTGCAATCAAACTGCTCGTGTAAACCAATTTCACATGTAAAAATCCCATTTCATGCAAACCAATCATTATAATTATTTCAGGTCTAGAAATGATTACACACAAACATATACAGACACATATACCAAAAAAAAACTCCACCCCAAACATTTCCAGCCTCTGGAGGCAAAATATCCACTTTCTCTTTCTTTGCTCAATCCACAGTTCATTCTTCAAGCAGTGGGAAAATTCATTTTAATCAAAAATGTGATTTGGAGCCCTAATCACTGCCTGTTTCACACAGCTTTAAGCCCAAGCTGAGAAATTTATTTACTTAATTTGCTGGCCAGCCAAACATATCACAATCAATTCAACCCCATTCAATTCTACACACTATTTGTATAGACGCACATTTAAGAATTAACAGAAATCACATCAAATTGATCAACTCAAATTATCAGAGTCTTCCCATTTATAGAGGCTTTACCTTTTTTTTTTAACCTGCTAAACCCCGGGTAGGGAAAAACAATAAACTTTTTCTTCTTTCTTCTTAGTTCTTTCAGAGTTTTCTGACTCTTTTGTGAATGGTAAATTTTCAAGATCTTTATAACACTGTAGTATTTCTTTCCTTCTACTCCTAGGTCTTCCTATCAGGCATAACAGCATAAGATAAACATATCTTCTTTGGTCAGCCCCAACATATGGAGAGGCTTCCCAATCTCTAAATATTTTCCCTAAAGGACTAGTCGGGTCTATTTACAATTCAGGATTCTTCCTAATTGTTTTAGTAACTTCTCACTTTTACTTGAAGTTACACCCATTGTTCTGTCTCCTCAAACATTTGATTGTTGTTACATGTTTCTGCCCCGAGGGTGAAACCCTCTATCTATCTTGAATCTCCCAGCAGATGCTGGCTTATCTTTAAAACTCAAGATGTATAGAAACCTTCACACATCATTTAACACAACAATTACAACTATTCCCCATTCTCTTGAGAGTCTCCCTGACTATGGTTTCCCAAGGTACTCAATTTTACGGCCATCCCAAATCCACGCACCAGTCTGCTTCCCTTCATGCTGGACTTCCCCCTTGCGGGAATAAGGAACCTCAACCCTTCAGGTCCGCACTCACTCTGGAGTGGACTCACTAGTGTTCCCAGAACACAGTCCAGTGCACACACACTGCCGTTATTGAAAAACCTCCCACAATCGCTCTCCTGACCAGCCATATACAATTGCATGTTTCCGTCCTTGGGGGCAAAAGTTTCTTACTTGGGTCTGTGCACAGAGTTGCCTAGTTCTGGGGTCTCAGTTGTTGACTCCCTCTGGTTCCTTTTGATATTGCAGACCAGAGCTGTCAATTCAGTTCCAGCATGGGGGCCGCAAATGGAAGTCCAGTCTCAGATGACTCTAGGCAGTTGAAATCAACCAGCGCCCCCCATGTTGGGCACCAAGATTGTGAGATAAAAACCCAATTATTAAATCCTCACAATACAGAGACAAGTCTGGTTCACAATTCAAAAATAAAAATAAAAAGTGTTTGCAAACTTGTGGCCTCCAAGTCTCTTCCCAAGTGGATTGAATACAAGGAGAGCAAAGAATAGCACTCAAACAATATCTTTTATACATTCTACTCCTCAGAAACTCCCTCCTTTCTGCTCATTCATTTACATCGTTTCTTTCATCATTCCCTATTCTAAAGGGTCAACTTGACATTTTCTTGAGAGACCCCTATCTCGTATTTGGTTTTTCTGGTGCCTTTCGTCTGAGCAGATGGCTTCCTATCTAACTTGTACATAGGCTTGGAATAACAAAGGTTTATCTTGTCCTGTGTACTTAACACATTTTGTAGTTAGTCAAAACACAATAATGTATTACACATTTTAGGCAAGAATATAATGGCTTAGACATTTAACATTGTAAAAGAATACAAAAGCAACCTTTTAACACTTTATAAAAGAGTAACTTAATATCATTTCCTTCGTGGTTAACATCTGGAACACTTCTGCAGAATACAGCAACTGGCTGTGTGTCTCATAATAGCTACTCCGCTTCTGTTTCAAATGTCTGTTTTGGGGTTGGGTTTTTTTAAAATCAGTAGTTCCAATAAATGGATCAAGCTGCATCTGGTGGAAAAACTTGAAAATCCTGCTTTCTGGAAAAGTGAAGCTTTTGGGTTATTTAGCAGTATAGATGTGCATATCGTACAACAATTTATTTTAATGTAATGCTGCCCTCTTGTGCTCTTGTACACTGGGAAGTTTTGTCAAGAGAGAAGGACTTCTTTTAAAGCTCAGAAGGGAAAGCCCAGATCCTTGGACTTTGCAGCTGGTTAACTTGCTCGTACCCAGAAATGAAGACAAGACAATAACTCACAACCCTCAATTAACATGATGAATGAATTTCTCACCCGCCTAGAAAATATATATCGTATTGCACCTACAGAGTAGAGCAATTGGTCAAGAATCTGAAGACTTGAAATATAATTGTTATGGGCAGACAATCCATTTAATCCGATTATTGTATTAGCCGATTTTCTGAATTCACGTAATGCACAAAAACATAAACTAACCACATGAGCTTGATTCACCCAATCATACATGCTAAGACCCCCTAACCAAGATTAACACATCTTAGCCAAATGCAGGTGAAGCGAATGAAGCTGCTAATCTTTAATGTGCTAATTGACAGATAAATTAATACAATGGTAGAATGTAAAAATAGGAAATCTGAAAGGTGAAAAGCACCTGTAATTTCTTCCATCACATTCACATGGTGTCTGATATATAATTTTTAAACCGGTCCAGGAAAACCTCCAACTGTTCTATATATCTAGATATGCCTTGTAATTCAGCCTTGCTTAGGTTACATGTGTCCAATCAAACCTCAACTGAAGATCCTTTCTTTTTCATAAGATTAAAAAACAAACAAACAAGAAGAACTATGTTAAATCACTTCAGAAATCCATTAAATACAACCTTGTGACACTTTGACTCTGCTTGTCCAAAGCCTGCTGTGAAGTCCACAAATAGTAATCAGGTATACACCTGCCACCAGGGACGTGGTGTCTCAGTGGCTAAGACATTGAGCTTGGCAATCAGAAAGGTTGGCAGTTCAGCGGTTCGAATCCCTAGCGCTGCATAACGGAGTGAGCTCCCGTTACTTCTCCCAGCTTTTGTCAACCTAGCAGTTCGAAAGCATGTAAAAACACAAGTAAAAAAATAGGGACCACCTTGGGTGGAAAGGTAACAGCATTCCGTGCGTCTTCAGCATTTAGTAATGCCAGCCACATGACCACAGAGACGTCTTCAGACAGCGCTGTCTCTTTGGCTTTGAAACAGAGATGAGCATCGCCCCCTAGAGTCAGGAACGACTAGCACATATATGTGAGGGGAACCTTTAGCTTTAGACACCTGCCTTTTGCAAAAGCTCAAATCTTAATCGCAGGACGAAGGGATGCTGGGATTGTAGTAAGTGTGAGAACCAGGCACAACGTTATTTTTTCGGTACCATTTCACTTTGAACACTCATTAAATAGGGCAGTCATTAAACAAGGGGGTAGGTAGTCCTTGCTTAATGACTGCCCTGCTTAGTCATTAGTCACACCACCAAGTTCTGTAGCTGTTGGCAGAGAGAGTAAAGAGCTGGGTGTGAGAATGTGAGAACAAAATCAATGTGTGAATCCATCCCGCCTAGTTTCACGGTCTGTTGGAAAATGCCTGAGCAATTCACAGGTCATCTTGATTATATCATATTTGAGTCAAAAGAAAACATCTGGAAGATACAGTTTCACTCTAGCTTTATGTTCATGGTTTTTAGCGCCAAGAAAAGATGTTAAAAACAAGGAAGTTTTTTAGTGAAAGAACTTATCCCTCAGAGCGCAGGATCGTTTTGATCAATGCAGCAACGGAAGAAAAACATAAAATGCACCAAATATCATAAGCTGGACAAATAGTTTACTACTTGGGAACAGTGAATAAATATTAACTGGGAAATTGATTTTGATTCTTCCCATATTTATTGCAATGTTTTATTCATGGAACAATTTTGCACTTCCTGTCAGCTTGCAAGATTGAGTGACCATCATGTGACCAAAGTCTGCAGTTATAATACAAATTCCCCTTTCTTGGAGGTTTTGCTTGGTATATCTTAAAGATCGAGAGATTAATTGTTTGAAAACAAATATTGTGCACCAAAAATCAGGCAAAGCAAGATTTTCTCCAGCAGACAACAGGCAAAGGGAGTGTCTAGTTGCTGGAAGTTATATACGTTCCAAATTGATATAATAGTTAAATGGCTGAGGGAGATCACGATTCAGCCTTTAAATATGGAGAAATCACTCTTTGGAATGATTTATAGCCAAATTTATAGCTAAATTCCCATTTATGGCTGTAGAGCAGGGGTGTCAAACTCAATTTTGTTGATGTGCATCAAGGATGTGTTTGACCTCGGGGGGCGTGGCCAGGGGGCGTGGCCATCTTGACATCACTCATGTTGGAGCACCTATGGTGGACCAAGCTCTCTGCCAGCGAAAATGGGCTCTCGAGTGGTGAGGATTAATAGGGGGAAAAAGTACAGATTTGTTGTTTGTTTGTCGCGTTAATATTACAGCAAAGAACTTATTTGGCAGAAAGATACCCAGAATCTGCACGCTTTGTCTCCCTTATATCAGTGACATAATTTCATTTTTCTTGGCGTAAATTTTAGATTTCCTGGCTTCCATTTTAGTGTGTGTGTGTGTGTGTGTGTATGGGCCTTCACTAACTCTTTCTATGTTTTCATCTTTCACGGGTTATAGCAACCCTTTTTAAAAAAAAGTTATATGTTTTAGGTATGCGCTACTGTTGAGGGAAGAGTAATTTGTTGTAATCATTTTTAATTATAGTTATTCTTAATTATCTTTGCGATATGTTGAAACATTAAAATACAAACAGAGCCGCCACAGCACAGATGGCTCTTCCCTGCAATGCAGTCTTCATCAGAACATCACCATCTTATATTTCCTCACAATTATAACTTCAAGCAATAGTGTGATTTTTTTCCCCCCACTCCTAAGTCACCCATCCAACTTTTGTTTGAAGAATGTGCCACTTTCTAAAGAAAATCCCTGGATTTGGGCAAATGAAACAGGGGGGTAAATAGCATCTTTTAAGCTCTTGTGGTTACTATGTGAGTGGAGTGTTTGATTTCATTCAAATGGAGTATTTGCTACGAGGAATCCAACTGATCCAAGGTTGGTAGATCCAATCCATCTGGATTTGATGAAATAAGAGACAGTTTGATTCAACAATGATACAAATGGCCAGTTCTGCTTGATAAAAAAATAGTGTGCAAAAATATGAACAAAATAGAAAAAAAATCAGATCACCAATGAATTTGAAAGTCTTCCTGTTCGAGGTGACACAACAATATCCCTACACTGTCCTTGCTCTTGGTTGAAACTTTTTATTTATTTGTTAATCTTACTTGTAATGTTTTTATATCTATGTTTTATACTATTGTAAGCTGCCCAGATAGTGAGGCAAATCGCATATAAATTGAATGACTGAATGAAAATCTAATAAATCTACTGTAACACATAAGAGAGTCTATGGCAGGGGTGAAATTCTACCGGTTTGGACTGGTTTGGGTGAACCGGTAGCTCCGACTATCAGCTGGGAGCGAACCGGTTTGCTCCGACTTTGAAGTGGGGCCCCCAACTGCCCCTGCGCTATACTTATCTGTTCTGTCCCCCTCCTCCATCCAGTAACGAATGCCGAGACAAGCTTCACTGGAATTCCACAGCACTTTATTAGCAAGAAACATAAATCTCGGTGGCTGAAAGCGCAAGCATAACAAACAGATAAGAACCTTGGCAGCAACTCAGACTTCAACAGAGACAGATAATAGCTTCTCCAGCGTTACGAATGAAGTTGAATCCTGCAAAACCAGACTCCTCCCAGTCTCTCCTTAAATACAATCTTGAGAGGAGCCTAATTACAACCAGCTGGGTCCAATTATCTTTTATAACTGCGTAGCTGTCCTCTCTGTAGATCTGCCCGGCGTTGCCGGGCATCCAGGACCACCTCCCTTGTCTCTTCATCACTATTCCAAGGCATGACGTCAGGAGCACACTCCCTTCAGCTTTCACTGATGTTCCATGCCTCAGGTGCCTCCTCATGGCCAACCAGCCTCTCTGCGCCCTGCTCAGAGTCGGAACCCTGTCCAGGGTCCTCCACCTCTTCCAGAGCCGACTCATAAGGCCCTTCGCTGGCAGAGTCTGTTTGCAGCTCCAACGGCTCCTGCTGGGCCACAACACTCACCTATATTTCCTTTTCTGAACCGCAGCTGATTGGTGCAGCTGATCGGTGCTTTTCTGAAGCGCACGGTTTTCCTCACCAGCATAATGCGGAAGGTGAGTTTTCTGTAAGCTGCACATCCGCACACAATGTATGTGAAGCACGCGCTCAGAGAACTGGTTGTTAAATCAGTAGGATCCCACCCCTGGTCTAAGGGTTGAGGCAACAGGTTAGAAAGCAGAAGATTGTGAATTCAAGTCCTGCTTGGTCAAGGAAGATAGCTGAATGACCTTGGGTCAGTCGCGCTCTGTCAGCCCAACTCACCTCACAGGGGTTTTGTTGTGAGGAAAATAGGAGGAGGGAGATGTATTGGATATGTTCATGGCCTTGAGTTATTTGTTAAAAAATAATAAAGGTGAGATACAAACAAACAACTAAAAATAAACCCAGTATAATTATTGTAATTAAAAAAATAACTTAAAAAAAAACAAATTACTAAAATATACTGAGTAACATGAAATTGAACGGAGAGGATCTCAGGAAAAAAAATGTGTTCCAGTTTAATTCTATACTTAACACTTGGTAGGATTTTGATCCTAACTCCCTCCTCCTTTCCATTTCTGTCAGCTTAAGAAGACTTATTTTTATTTCTGCTCTGCAATAGGTTTTTTTTAATACTCTAATTGTTAATACACCTTAAAACATTAGCCCTTTGCACACCTCAGGAAATGAGGTCTTCCATCTGCTGTCCTCTTGTCTGACATTGCAATCCCCCAACAAACAGATGAAAATCTAAATAAAAACCCAAGATGTAGCTTTACACCAAAGGAATAATTATTATTGATTATTATTTTGAAATATAAAATCCTGTGTCATTTTTAGTATGAAAAATGTGAAATGAGAATCAAAACGTATTTAAAAAAAGAAAAGAAATCAATATGTTTGTATGAGGGATGCGGAGTCATAACTTCCAGGGTTACGGAAGCCCACCCAGCTGCCTTCAAAAGCTGCCCTCCAATAAAAGCACTTGTGTCGGAATGGAAAGGGGATTAAAAGCGTAGTAACACTGTTAAGGAACTGCTAACACTGTTAGGGATGCAGTGCCTCAGTGGCTAAGACACTGAGCTTGTCAATCAGAAAGGTCGGCAGTTCGGCGGTTCGAATCCCTTGTACCGCATAATGGAGTGAGCTCCCGTTACTTGTCCTAGCTTCTGCCAACCTAGCAGTTCGAAAGCATGTATAAATGCAAGTAGAAAAATAGGGACTACCTTTAGTGGGAAGGTAACAGCGTTCCATGCGCCTTCGATGTTTAGTCATGCTGGCCACATGACTATGGACATATCTTTGGACAGCGGTTTTGAAACAGAGATAAGCACCGCCCCCTAGAGTCGGGAATGACTAGCACATATGTGCGAGGAGAACCTTTACCGTTATCTTTAACCAGAGGTGGTATTCAGCAGGTTCTGACCAGTTATGGAGCAGAAATTTTGAGTGGTTCTGAGAACCAGTAAATACCACCTCTGACTGACCCTGCTCCCATCTATTCTCTGCCTCCCGAGTCCCAGCTGATCGGGAGGGAATGGGGATTTTGCAGTAACCTTCCCCTGCCACAACCACCAAGCCATGCCCACCAAGCCACGCCCACAGAACCGGTAGTAAAAAAAATTGAATCTCACCACTGCCTTTAACACTGTTAATGGAATTTCATTCAAATTGCTTTAGCAGTGCCTTCAATGGGATAGTGTTGGTATCTGACGTGATGAGCTCAACAGATTCTTATTTATTGATATGGATTTATGGGACTTCCCATCTCCCCAAGGCAACTCTGAGCATGTAACAAGAATTAAAATACAGTATAAATTGCATTTTAGGAAAAACATAGAATACTGTACTAGGTCTTTCACTTTGGTGGTCCAGTTGGGATCATGGTCTTTCCATAGTTTATCTCTCTATCTTGTAGGATATTATCCAAGTAAGGCACACAATGGTGTGAATTGTTCTGCCCACCTAAAAAAAAAGAGATAAAGGTTTGCTCTATCCAGTTGTGTCTGACTCAAGGTGGCAGTACTCATCTCTGTTTCTTAGCCAAGGGAGTCAGAATTGTGCAAAGATACTTTCATGCTCATGTGGCTGGCATGACTCTATGCTGAGATGCATGGAACACTGTGTTGTGGCCCACCAGTGGCTAGCGGAGCTGGCAACAGATTCGGACAGTGAGGAGGTTGGGGAGGAACATGGGCAAGTCCTGGAGTCTGGGGAAGGCTCTGATGAGTGTTCTGAGTCGAAAGCAGAGAGGGGGTCAGAGCTATATGCCAGTTATCAGCTGTCGGAAATCAGTGGGGCAGAAGAACAGCTGGAGCCTGTTCCCAGTGTGCGCATGTGCAGAGTTGCCAGACAAAGGGAACAACTAAGGAACAAGGGTTGACTTGGGAGTAAGGCAGGGGTGGGTTGGCGAACCCAGAAGTAAGTAACTTCCGGGAACGGCGAAGGGCCGACCCGCCCGCCCGCGCTCCTTACCCGGTTTTGACGAGTTCTGCGCTTCCACGCATGCACAGGATGCATACAGCACCTGCGCGATCCTCCAGGAGCAGCTGGAGCATCGCACAGACGCTAGCACGCATGCGTGCACTGCGCGCGTGCACGAGGACGCCGCCGGCCCCGTTCCAACCGAACCGGTTGGAACGGGGCGAGAAACCCACCCTTGGAGTAAGGCCACAGGTGGACGGTGAATGGCCCCTCCCATAGGGAATAAAAGAGGAGCAAAAGGGGGGGTGTTTGCAGGAGACAATTAGTTCATTCCTGCATTCTTGCCAACTATTGCGGCATCTGAAAGATATCGGCCTGGCTGCTCTCCAAGCCTGATAAAGATCGGTAATTGTGAACTATCTTGAAATACTTTGGGAGAAGAAAGACTTTGCTGGAGAGGGATTCACTGTAAATTAAATAGAAGGGGTTTATTGGGAACAGGGCTCGGCTTCGTGCTGCTGGTGAAGCCTAGGTCAGAACACACTATTACTTTCTCACTAAAGTGGTGCCTATGTATCTACTTGCATTGACATGCTTTCGAACTGCTTAGGGTGCAGGAGCTGGGGCAAGGATGGGAGCTCACCCCATCATGTGGGGTCTCAAGCTGCCAGCCTTCTGGCCTGCCCATTTATTGTCAGGGAAATGTACCATGTGCTTTACCCATTTATATTTCCATTTTGAAGCTACATTTATGATATCTTTAAAGTTAGTCCGTTAGTCTTTTTTTCTTTTTCATTTCTGATTTAACCTCAGAATGAGATCTTTAGCATTCATCTCGTCATTGCATCCTGCATGACTCAAAGCTTTTCTGCATCTGATTTCCTTAGATTACACACTTCACAGTCATTGAATCGATCATTGCTGGAAGAGCCATCGTGCTGCAGTATTTGCTTTTGTTTTGCTGCAATTTACATTTTAT
>NW_028261389.1:12400439-12427939 GCF_051295495.1 Thamnophis sirtalis
GCCCCGATTAGAAATGTATGCGTGTTGTGAATTTTTAAATTATTTTTTATTTTGCTTTTCTTTCTTTTTTTTTCTTTCTTTGTAAGACGCCCGGAGTCCTCCGGGATTGGGCGGCCTAAAAATTTAACAAACAAACAAACAAACAAACAAATAAATAAATTTAACAAATAAGTTCCACTGCGCATCTGTGTGTGCCACCCGTCGGCCAGCTGATTTTCGGATCTCTGCCACACATGCATTTTTGGTCCCAGGAGGCTTCAGGGAGGCCTGCTAGCCCAAAACAGGAGTGGTGATGGTCACGCACATACGTGGAGGGAATGTGTGTGTGGGGGGGGGGTCACACACATGTGCAAGGGGCGGGGGGAGCAGGTAGGGGTCATGCATGCATGTGCAGGGGGCAGGGGGAATGCAGGTGGGGTTGTCCACCCGTGCGCAGTGGGGAGGGGTGCATTGCATTATGGGTATGGGCACACGAGCGTGCACTGTCGCATGCGCACACATGATTTTGGTACATGAGGAGAAAAAGGTTAGCCATCACTGGCTTAGGCTATTAGAGATCTTCTTGGGTATTCTGCTCTACCTGAATAAACCAGCTACCATTGAAACGCGGCCTGAGAGTTGTATTTATGGGGAAATTGCAGAAATGTAATTCAAATGGATGTACTTAAATTTCAAAAAAATATATGTATTTAAGGAGTCCTGGTGGCACAGTGCTTAGAATGCAATATTGCATGCAGACTCTGCCCATAGCTTGAAGTTCAATCCTGATTGGGCTCGTGGTTGACTTGGCCTTCCATCCTTCCGAGATCAGTAAAATGAGGGCCCAGATTGTTGGAAGCAATATGCTGACTCTGTAAACCGCTTAAAGGCAAAAGGTTCTTCTCACACATATGTGCTAGTCATTCCCAACTCTAGGGGGAGGTGCTCATCTCTGTTTCAAAGCCGAAGAGCCAGCGCTGTCCGAAGACGTCTCCGTGGTCATGTGGCCAGCATGACTGAATGCCAAAGGCTCACAGAACGCTGTTACCTTCCCACCAAAGGTGGTTCCTATTTTTCTACTTGCATTTTTACATGTTTTCGAACTGCTAGGTTGGCAGAAGCTGGGACAAGTAATGGGAACTCACTCCGTTATGCGGCACTAGGGATTCTAACCACTGAACTGCCAACTTTTCTGATCGACAAGCTCAGCGTCTTAGCCACTGAGTCACCGCCTTCCTATAAGCTGCTTAGAGAGGGCTGAAAAAGTACTGTGAAGTGGTATATAAGTCTAAGTGTCCCAAAGGTGCTTTTTCAGGAGGCAACTGGACTTTTTTATTTTTTCTTTTGAAGACGTTTCACTTCTCATCCAAAAATCTTCTTCAGCTCTGGCAGGATAGTGGGGAATGGAAGGATTTATATTCCTTGAAAACATCTTATAAGCTGCATCCTTTTAGTGTGTCATTGAAGGAGATTCATTTGTGTCCTCGGGGTCACCTAAGTAGCGCTCCGGGTTCTTGTAGTCTGCAATTGTTTTCCTCTGGAAATCCATTCCTATTCCCACACCACTCAAAGGATATTCTGAAGACCCTGAGGACACAGATAAACCTCCAAGTGCTTCAACCAACAGTGGCGGGATTCAAATAATTTACCAACCAGTTCTCTGCCCTAATGACCAGCTGCGTAGGTGGGGCTAAGTGGTCATGTGATCATGTGGGAGTGGCCAAGTCAATGTCACTCAGGTCGATGGGCGCTTCGCCTTAGTTGTTACAATGGTAATAAGGGTTAACCGGAGAGGCAGTTTCTGTAAGCAGGGCAATAAAGATTAGGCTAGAAACAACACCAGAATGTTACCTTCCTGCCTTCCTTACAGGATTAGCCCTGTAAAGTGGGAAAAAACTAAAGATTTCTTCCAACAACTGGTTCTCCAAACTGCTTAGAAAGTTACCAGCCGGTTCTCCCGAATAGGTGCAAACTGGCTGAATCCCACCACTGTCAACAACCCACTAAAAGGATGCAAATGAGCATCTGTCTGCAAGGAATATAAATCCTTCCATTCCCCAAGCATCCAATCAGAGCTGAAGAAGCTTCTTGGATGAGAAGCGAAATGTCCTTAAAAGAAAAAAAAAACAAGAAAGTCCAGTTGCTTCCTGAAAAAAACACCTTTGGCGCAACCATGACCTGGACGACTGAGAATCTCTATAAATTAGCTTATAATTAGCTATTGTTAATGTTATTGCTATTCTTCTATCTGGAGTAGCCAGTTTGGGTTGGCATGTCTTCCTGCTTCTACTGTCCATCCATCCATCCATCCATCCATCCATCCATCCATCCATCCATCCATCCATCTAACCACCCAACTATCTTTTAAAGTGCAGTCCAGAGGAAATTGCCATGAAGTATTTTCTAAGATGTTAGTGTGCACATAGAATAGAATAACAGAGTTGGAAGAGACCTTGAAGGTCTTCTAGTCCAACCCCCTGCTTAGGCAGGAAACCCTACACCACTTCAGACAAAAGGTTATCCAACATCCTCTTCAAAACTTCCAGTGTATTGGAAGACATATTGGACCATCTCAGATCTAACTGTATCAACGTGTCTTGTTACCCAGTTGTGATAGCATTCACACACGGATCATCTCTGTATATCTAAAAAAAAAATCAGCATTACATTAGGAGTTGTAGAGTTCTTTCAGCATGCAAAAATATTTTACGTGCACCGTTTTTAAGTCATCCTTATAATACCACCTCAAGGTTCCCTGCTTTTGCTTGAAGCTCCATGATCTGATTGGTACCATCCCATTCCAGAATTGCTCGATTGATTATCTGCTTAGGAGATAGTCCAAAAGTTAGAAGAGGGGGAAAAACATTATTCAGGAAGCTGCATTTGTGATTTGCTTCTGAAAGCAACATGGGAAATTGAATTTCCTGTTGCCACAAGACTAGCCCTTAACTGTTTAATTTTATTGTCAAGCTAAAATAATTAAGCAATTGATCAAAAGCAAGCAGCGGATTTAAAAAGTCTCATGGTACTTTCACAAAGACCTATTGCAGTTAAAAGAAATCATTAGCATATTTACCAACTGCAAATTGAACTAAGGTTTTCGGCAGAATTTCCAGACTCTACCTGTCTAGTAACTCACAGAATTTGTTTTCTTGGTTTGTGGACTACCTGATAGGAGATTACAACTAAGAAATCGCTCGTTTGATCCAAGTGGCATATCATGACAGCTGGCAAAGGGCCAACGTTCACAATAGGGCATCCGGTATAGCAAATTTGCAAGCATATTTTTGACTTGAAAATTATACGGGGAGGTTTATTTTTTTAAAAAAAATATTTGTTGTTAGTTGCAAAGTTGTGTCTGACCCATTATGACCCCACGGACAACGTTCCTCCAGGCCTTTCTGTCCTCTACCATCCTGTTGAGTCCATTTAAGCTCACGCCTACTGCTTCGGTGACTCCATCCAGTCACCTCATTCTCTATCGTCTCCTTCTTCTTTTGCCCTCAGTCTTTCCCAGCATTAGGCTCTTCTCCAGTGAGTCCTTCCTTCTCATTAGGTGGCCAAAGTATTTGAGTTTCATCTTCAGGATCTGGCCTTCTAAAGAGCAGTCAGGGTTGATCTTCTCTAGGACTGACCGGTTTGATCGCCTTGCAGTCCAAGGGACTCGCAGGAGTCTTCTCCAGCACCATAGTTCAAATTCTTTGGCACTCTGCTTTTCTTATGGTCCAACTTTCACAGCCATACATTGCAACTGGGAAAACCATAGCCTCCTTCCTCACCATGGGGGGGGGGAGGGCATTTTTGCCCTCCCCGGGCTTCGGCGGCTTTCCTCGAGCTTCTGGGAGGGCGAAAACGGTCTCCCCAGGCTCCAGAGGCCCTCTGGAGGCTGGAAATGGGTCTGAACCTCTGGTAGGCCCATTTTTTGCCCTCCCCAAGCCTCCGTGCGTGTCCTGCACTTACCTGCATCCAAAACAGGCTGCGTGGGAACTCCTGGGAGGGGTGGGGTGACGTGAGCTCAGCCAGCCAAAAGTGGAATTTGGGGATTTTCTGACCTGCACAGAATCTTAGCTAGAGGTTCTCCTGAACCCCTGCGAACCACCAGCAGCCCACCCCTGATGAAAGTAAGTGCAATGCGTGCCTACATCTCCCACATCATCCAAGATAGGCTAGTTCTTCAAACACCCACCTTGGTTCTGCAATGCATACGATCTAAGGCTTAATTATTGTAGCTACTCTCATAGAATTGGGAGAAAAGGCAATTCTTATCAAAATTAATGAAAAACAGGTTGAGAACTTCGTTGAATTTCTTCATTGTTGAGTCTGTGTTGTTCCCCCAAGACAGTTTCTGGAACAGATGGCTGCTTTTTGATTTTTTTTTCCTCCCCCCGTCTTTCTTTAATGCACATGCTGTTAACACTTGACCCAATTCGTTCTCTTTGGATAATGATCCAAGCATCATTAAAAAGTATATTTGATTTTTTAAAAAATCCCTAATATCACCATGGAATTGATTCACTATAGCTAAGCAAAGTATAATGCTCGGTTGGGAGCTATACAGTTTTACAGAAAACCTGAAACTGAGGAAATATGATCAGTTGGAATATAGCAGTTAGACTTATATACCGCTTCATAGGGCTTTCAGCCCTCTCTAAGCGGTTTACAGAGTCAGCATATCGCCCCCAACAACAATCTGGGTCCTCATTTTACCCACCTCAGAAGGATGGAAGGCTGAGTCAACCCTGAGCCGGTGAGATTTGAACAGCCGAACTGCAGAACTGCAGTCAGCTGAAGTAGCCTGCAGTGCTGCATTTAACCACTGCGCCATCTCGGCTCTTTGCTTATGAAATATTTGTCTTTGCTTACGAAAGCCATCCTAAAATCTTAGCCACGAAGAACCATAATAGACTATGGCAGGTTCACAGATGATATACATAGCAATAGCAATAGCAGTTTGACTTATATACGGCTTCATAGGGCTTTCAGCCCTCTCTAAGTGGTTTACAGAGTCAGCATATCGCCCCCCACAGTCTGGGTCCTCATTTCACCCACCTCGGAAGGTCAACCCTGAACCGGTGAGATTTGAACCGCCGAACTGCAGATAACAGTCAGCTGAAGTGGCCGCAGTACAGCACTCTAACCACTGCACCACCTCGGCTCTTTGATGGAGCAAAGTAGGTCTGTGTAGTTCTGAAAATTAATAACTAATTCTCATCATTGTTATTTAAATATATCAGTGGGCCATAATGGTGCACTGCAGTGGTGGGATTCAATTTTTTTTACTACCAGTTCTATGGGCATGGCCGGTGTGGCTCAATTGTGTTTGTAAGTGAAGGGCTACTACTGGTATTTGCTATAACAAGTACAGAGTAAAACGAAATCTGATTAAAACTAAAGCACATATGTGCTAGTCATTTCTGACTCTAGGGGGCAGTGCTCGTCTCCGTTTCAAAGCCAAAGAGCCAGCGCTGTCCGAAGACATCTCCGTGGTCATGTGGCCGGCGTGACTAAACGCCAAAGGTGCATGGAACACTGTTATCTTCTCACCAAAGGTGGTCCCTATTTTTCTACTTGCATTTTTACGTGCTTTCGAACTGCTAGGTTGGCAGAAGCTGGGACAAGTAACGGGAGCTCACTCCGTTACTCGGCGGTGGGATTCGAACTGCCGACTTTTCTGATCGACAAGCTCAGCGTCTTAGCCACTGAACCACCCTGTCCCTTCTGATTAAAATATCTATTGTCATGTACTATTTTACTGGGAAAATACAGCTCATATGTATCGAAGGTGCTTAACCATCATGCTCGTGACAATATGGAGCTCTTGTTCTTTTAGAAATAAGGACGTGAATTAAAGTTGGTGCTGAGAAAGATTTGATCTGTAGCAGCTTCAGCAAATTTCATCCTTTTCCCTGATAATCTCCAATTAAGCAACATTAATATTTGAAGAAAAATTAAAGATTACAAATGTCATCTACATCTGCAGAGATGGAGCCAGATGTTTCTCTGTGTTGACTCATTGAAACATTTGGGATCTTCCCGCTGAGTGGATATGATGTTTCCATTAAAAGATATTCAATTTCTCAGGTAATGAAAATCTCTGCTCATCAATCCCCTCTGCAATTTCCACGCAACACCAACAGCAACCCTCAGACACACACTCACATATGCATTGCTGGGATGTTCTTTTCCTTTCCTTTTCAACTTCCAATTTGTTTTCAGAAGCTGTGAGAGTGAAATGGGGTGCTTATATAAACATATTAAGTTTAGAGACTTCTGCTTTTTATCCAAGCCTGATATTGCTGTTTTATTTCAATTTTGCTCAGCAGGTCCCAAACTGTACAGCTTGGTGGCCTGGCAGGGAGGGGGGAGAGGAACCAGGCCGTGTGAGCAACGGGCTAGTACACATGCATGTGTGCACTGGCCCAACTCTCACATGAGTAGAGCTGTGTGTACAGGTGCATGCGCACTGGTGTTCTGACCTAGGCCTCCCAAGGGCATGAGGCAAACTCCTTGTCCCGACAAAAAATTTTGGCCTGAAAATAAGTCAAGGGCCTCTTGTGCTTCTGTAGGAGTCATCTTCCTTCCTCTCAATTATAACAGCCATGTCAGCTGGAATGGTCTACTTCCGGAATGAAGCCACAAGTCCAAGCCAAATTAAAAAAAATAATAGGAGCAGAGAAAAAGAATAAAATATGAATTTCTGTTTCTTTCCCCATTGAGCAATTTCCGGATGGTGTATTTCATTATGCACCTTATTCACCCATCACTTACGCCAGCTATTGTTTTGTGTAAGTGTTTCAATCAAAGCAGGTGGATAAATACTCCGTTCTTGGGTTCCAATCTTTTGCCCTATGCCACCGCTAAAAAAAAAAAGAGGTTAATATACCTGTCACGTGCTGGTCCTCGGCATCTACTAGTTATTACTCACACATTGACAAATGGGATGGATTGCAGGGGAGCATCGGGAGGGGAAAAGACGCTTTAGAAGTATTGACTAATAAAGGAAGATTAACAATCTTACCCTGCAGGAATATCTCCTCTAAAATTCCCAGAGAAACTGATAATGGTTGATATATATGCTTATGCTTTTTCAGTTGTGTTTTTCCCCCTCTTGCTGTGGTTTATCACAACTGACCCCCTCTATGGATTGACAATGGACCACTTAAGGATAAAAACTGTTCAAAATTGGAATAGGCTAGAACAGTGTTTCTCAACCTTGGCAACTTGAAGATGTCCAGACTTCAACTCCCAGAAGGTTGAGAAACACTGGGCTAGAAGCTTTTAAACAGGGGTGTCCAACCTTGGTAACTTTAAAGATCTGTGGACTTCAACTCCCAGAATTCCTCAGCCAGCCACAATGGTTGGGGAATTCTGGGAGTTGAAGTCCTTAAGTCTTGCCAAGGTGGGACACAGGCCCAATTTAAAGAGAGGCCATCTTCCTTTCGTGTTCTAGATCCAATATTTCACTTTATTTATTTTACTTTCAGGATTTATATCCTGCTTTTCCATAACAGGCTCATTCAAGGTTCTTGGAGAGAGGAAAAAGGACTAGATCAGGGGTGTCAAACTCAATTTCATTGAATGCCACATCAGAGTTGTGTTTGACATTGGGGGAGGGTGCAAAGTGGGCGCGACTGGGGTCGACATGGACAACTTGACATCACTCGTGTGAGGGTTGCCTGTGACGGCCAAGCACTCTGCCAGCAAAACGGGCTCCTGAGCTCGTTTCCTGCAACCCTCTGCCAGGAAAAACAGAGTTTGGGGGAGCCGCCCATGGCCCTCGTGAGCTCCATTTTTGGCCACGATAGCCTCCTGCAACCCTCTGCCAGGAAGAATGGAGTTCAGGAGGGCTGCATGCGGCCCTTCTGAGTTCCATATTCACTGGCAGACGCATTGCAGGCTGGTCCTTCACTGTTTCCAGGGTGGCCTCGTGGGCCAGATCTAAGCACCCCATGGGCCAGATTTGGCCCACGGGCCTTGAGTTTGACACCCCTGATCAAGATCATTGCTGAGGCTCAGTTTCACTTTTCTCCCACTACATCTTAGCTGACTCATTCATTACTATCTGGATTGAGTTCCTCTCTGGAACTGTTGCTCACAAGGATACGTCTTGAGTACTGGGGAAGTTCCAAAACAACATATATCTGTTGGGCCACTTAGTTCTATTTTTTTTCTTCCTAAAAATTTTCACACAAATGCAGGATCTTCTTTTTTCAGATCAACTGTGTCAGCCCATTGCTGGCAACAGGGCTTGATGATGTGACTTGTCACTCAAACCTGACATCATGGTCTGAAAGAGAGTGACTGGCTCAAAGTCACCCAGATAACTTTCATTCCTAAAGCAGGACTAGAACTCACGGTCTCCCAGTTTCTAGCCTGGTGCCTTAACCATTAGTCCATTAGGCTGTACTACATTTATCCTTCTCATCTGTTCCACTACATTCACTTATCGGTAGCATTATTATGATTATTATTACTTTGATATTATGATTATTATTATGTTGTTGTTTTGCATGTACCCTGAGAGCTTATGCACTGGAGACAAATTTCTCGAGTATCTATTACACCTGGCCAATAAAGTATATTATATTCTAAATTGGCTCTCATCACACAGTTCTAATTGCACTCTTAAAAATATGCCAAACTTTTACAGCTAGTTGACAAACAAGGAATTACTTAGTTATCAAGGTTTAGATAATCAAGATAGACAGACAGGGAGAGAGAGAGAAAGAGGGAGGGAGGGAGAGAGAGGGAGAGAGAGAGAGGAGGAGGAGGAGGGAGGGAGAGAGAGAGAGAGAAAGAGAAGGAGGGGGGAGGGGGAGAGAAAGAGAGGAGGGGGGAGGAAAGAAGAAGGGGAGATCACACAACTTTCAAGTCAACTTAGTTTTGAAGCAGTCATGAAAAAATAGACAGCATATAACATTGCTTTACAAAATTATCTATCCCTAATATAGTTACGGGTTATGGCAGGTTATGGAGCATAATCATTGGCAGATTCAGTAAAAAGGCAGTTTTCATAACATAAGAATGGCCAAAACTGTTAATGCATAAAAACCTTTACTCCATATACTGAAATATGATAATTTTTTTTAGGAATTGTGGATACATGAAACCATAGATAGCAAAGCTGAAAACAAGGGTAGCTGTACTCTTACACCTAATAGACTTCGCCCTCATAAAATACAGAGATGGGTATTATTAGATGTAATAATTTGTAACAAATCAAAATTTTAGTAAAAAGTCCTTTAAAAGTGTTTCTCAACCTTGGTAACTTCTAGATGTGTGTACTAGAATTTTCTAGCCTGCATGGCCATTGCTGAAAATTGTTAATAAGTCTATAAGTACATATTACCAAAAAGAGCTACAGCTTTCTTTCTTTCTTTCTTTCTTTCTTTCTTTCTTTCTTTCTTTCTTTCTTCCTCCCTCCCTTCCTCCCTCCCTTCCCCCCTTCCTCCCTTCCACCCATCTACCCACCCACCCATCCACCCATCATCCATCAAATGTATAGGCCACCAAACTTCAAATTAGCCCAGAAGATTCACAAAAACTAAAAACTCAAAAACAGTTTTTGCATCATATCTCAAGTTTACATTTTTCCTGGCATTCTATTTACTTTAAAACCCAGTTCCAAAATCTGGTACTGGTACTGTACTTGCCTTTTTTTTTTTTTTTTGTATACTTATAGTTAGACATCTTAGAAGCAAAGTCACCATATTCAGTGCAATGGATCTTTGAAGTTGCAATTGTTGTTGTTAGTTGCGAAATTGTATCTGACCCATTGCAACCCCAGGGCCAACGTTCCTCCAGATCCTCCTGTCTTCTACCATCCTCTGGAGTTCATTTAAGCTACCACCCTGCCTTTCATCGAAGACCTGTAGACTGCGCGAGTCAAAAAGAGGGCTGCGACAATATCTACAGACCCCTCACATCTTGGACATAAACTGTTTCAATTTCTAATCTCAAAAAGACGCTATAGGGCTCTGCACACCTGAACAACTAGACACAAGGACAGGTTTTTCCTGAAAGCCATAACTCTGCTAAACAAATAATCCCCACAACATTGTCAAATTATCTACTGAGACTGTATTACTGTTATTCTTCTCTTCCTTCCTAGGACGTATCTCTTACCACTTATGACTGTAACCATGTTGCTTGTAACTTTACAGTTTATACTGTTTTATTTGTTTCCTAGTATAATTTGATTGCTTATTAGTAACCTATGACTATCACTAAGTGTTGTATCTTATGATTATTGATGAATGTATTCCCTTTTATTTTTCTTTATGTACACTGAGAGCATCTGCACCAAAGACAAATTCCTTGTGTGACCAATCACACTTGGCCAATAAAAAATTCTATTCTATTCTATTCCATTCCATTCCCTATTCTATTCTATTCTATTCCATTCCCTATTCTACTCCATTCCATTCCCTATTCTATTCCATTCCATTCCCTATTCCATTCCATTCCCTATTCTATTCCATTCCATTCCATTCCATTCTCTATTCTATTCTATTCCATTCCATTCCATTCCGTTCCATTCCCTATTCCATTCCATTCCATTCTATTCTATTCTATTCTATTCTACATCTTCCATACAAATAAGCAAACAAATAAGGTTTCTTCCAGATGCATCCATAATTGAATTCTGCCGTACTAAGCCATCACTTCATTTTCTCTGGAAAATAAATATATTTAAGTTGTTCCTGGTGAGTTTGATTTCTTTTTCTTTTTTTTCTTTTTCCTGAGAATGGAAGAAGCATAAAGCTAATGTTGAGAGAGCTGAAAGCATGAATTAATTGGGATGGGGGAAGAGAGAAAGGACAGAGAGAAGAGGCCAGGATCCCCAAGAAGGCAGAATTATAAAGGAAATGTGATCTCAATGAAAGGATCCCCAGGGGGAGACAGTTGAGTGGGGGGGGAGGGAGGATGGCTACATGCTGTATATCTTTCCACCTTTAGCCTTGTGGAGACAGACATCCTATATTATTGGCTTGCTGTTGGGGTCATTGATAACAATACGAGAGACCTTGAGCTAAATTGAGCCAAGTACTTTCTGAGCCCTTTCATGGGGAGCAATGGAGTCAGGCTGTCTGTCCATTCTAATTCACCCTGTGAGCACCTCAGCTTTAAGCAGAACGAGGGTATTATGACCCAGAGCGTATCACTATATTGGCGCACCGTATCGACTTTCTGATAATGTTCTAAAGCCGGGCAGGTAAGGAAGAGAAAAATGCCACCGGGTACATATTGTGGCATCAATTCTCTGCCAGACTCATCAATTGAATTTTATATATTTCCTCCAGCTGCGCATTTAAAATCTATCACTTCGCTCCCTCCAGTGCAGAGCTCACAGTTTAAGTAATTGCAAATACAAATGAATTTTAAAAGGATTTAGCAGGCTTTAAATTAAAAATGTGTGAACATCGTTGTTTTTAAGCACTTTCAGTTATTTAGTAATTTAACTCAACACATTTGGCTCAGCTCTCTCGCGACTAAAGGGTTTTCATTTAGGCTTGGCGTCCTAAGAAACCTAGGCAGCAAGGAAACAGAAGGACGGGGAAGAAAAGTGAATTTTCAGGTCAAAAGGTCACTCATGCAAAACTGTGAGCTGTCCTACCGCTACCATTTTGTGAGTATCCAATTCTGGCCTTGATTGCATTAATTTGAATAGCTTGCTGTTGAGCAGCCTAAATCAAGCCTTCGGTTTCCTTTTTTTTCTTTTTTAATGTTCCAGTTGTAGGCTGTTGCCAGGTTTTACCCTTGTTTAAAACTCAAAATATTACAATTATTTACATGTACATGCCAACTCTGAACACCTTACAATTGTTAAAAATATTTGCCGTACTTTTCGGAGTAGGAGACGCACTTCCTCCCCACTAAAAGTGGGTGAAAATTGTGGTGCGTCTTATGCACCAAATTTTGCTGAAGTCCTGCTCACCCGCCAGCCCCCACCCTTCGGCCATTTCGGCCATTCCGCACATTGCATTTCCAGCCAGTTCCAGGCGGAGGGGATTAGCGGCGCTGAATGGACCTTGCCAAATGGGCTGCAATGGTGGTGAGGTAGGTGCACCTTATAATCCAGAGCATTTTATACTCCGAAAAATACGGTAAGTACAAAGAGCAAGATGCAAATACAAAATATCACAGGATAAAAGAACAACTAAGGCAAAAGACAACAGACTCAGAGGGGAACAAAAATGGGGGGGAAAGTCTCGGTCATCCTTGTCCAAGGATTGGAAAAAGAACGAGGTTGTCAAGGCCTTTTGAAATACCAATAGGATGAGAACTGTTCAAATTTCAGGAGAACCTCATTCTGGAATCTCTGTAGGTGCTACTATAGAGAAAGTGCTCTTCTGGGATCTTGATAAGTGGTATTATTTAATCAATGAACCTAGAATGTGCCAACCTTGCCAAATTGAACTGACTGGGAAGGTATTATGGAAGATAGGCAGTCCCTCAAGTCTTATGCCTAGTAGGGCTTTATAAGTATAGCCCAGCACTTTGAATTGTACCTAGAAGCAAACTTTAATACCACTGACAATGCTGTTGCCCTACACAGTGACCTTAACTATGTATCAGGATGGTCGAGCATTTGGCAACTCCAAATCTCAACTAATAAATGCTCCGTCCTGCACATTGGCAGAAAAAATCAGAACACCAAATACAAGTTGGCTGGAAACAACCTCGTAGACAACCCTCACTTTGTCAAGGACCTAGGAGTACTAATCTCAAACGATCCAAGCCCCAGAGCTCATTGTAACAGCAACGCCAAAAAGGCATTAAGAGTTGTTAACCTAATCTTGTGAAGCTTCTTCTCCGGTAACATTGTATTGCTAACTAGGGCATACAAAACATTTGCCAGACCAATTCTCGAATACAGCTCATCTGATTGGAATCCATACTGTATATCGGACATTAATATGATTGAGTGCGTCCAGGGGTATTTCACAAGAAGAGTATTCCACTTCTCTACTCACAATAGAATCCCTTATAGCACCAGGCTTGAAATTCTGGGCTTGGACAACCTGGAACTACACAGCCTACAGTTTGACCTAAGCATAGTATACAAAATTGTCTATTACAACATCTTACCCATCAATAACTTCTTCATTTTCAACCACAACAATACACAGGCAAACAATTGATACAAACTCAATACAATTTCAGCAACAGAGTGATCAACGCCTGGAATGCTCCACCCGACCCCATTGTTACAGCTTCAAACCCTCATAGCTTCAACCTCATACTGTCTACCATGGACCTCACCCCATTTCTAAGGGGTAAAGGGGCTATGCATAAGCGTACCAGCATGCCTACTGTCCCTGTCTTATTGTCCCCATTTATCTGTATTTACTTCCTTTGTTTATGTTTATACTTATACCTGCTATCTTGTACATGTTTGACAAACAAACAAATAAAATAAATTGGCAACCAGTTTAGATCAAAAGACCCAGATTTTCATCACAAAAGCTCATTCAATGGCCAATTATTTTTTTCTCAAGCCAACATTCCTTGATATGAAGGGTGGATGTGAAGAAAAATGAGAGTACAGCACACTACATATGTGTCTTCAACATATGTAGGAAAGGTAGAGTATAAATCAAATAAATAAAAGAAAGAGGACTCCTTACCACCTGTGCCACTGAAGTTAGATAGGTGTAGTTTTCAGATGGGCTTCAAGGTCAGCTCCATCTAGAGCACATTCAAATCATCAACTGACTAGGATGTGAATGACCACCTACGCCAGAGTTATCCAACCTGGGCAACTTTAGGACCCGAGAACTTCCGTTCTGCTGTCTGTGGAATTCTGGGAGTTGGAGTCCACAGGTCTTAAAGTTGTGAAGATTAGACACCCCTGATCCATGCCATTGTCAATGGGGAACAACTACCATGGAGTTTGTTGAAAAATCCAAACTCCTGAAAGCATTTCCCCCACCCCTTTGGTTGAAAGTTTTCTTACATCGTCTTCTCCCCTTCCCCGCTCCACTTGACACCCCCCCAATTGCTCAGAGAAAATCATGAGGATGCAGAGTCACCTCCATCCTACTAACAGCTTGTTTGACAAAGCATATTCAAAGCATATTCCCCAAGTAGCAAGAACCATGCCAGTTGGAATGATAAAAAATCATGTCAGAGAGATAAATGGATCATTAAAGGCAAAGCACTTGAATTTTCATTACCGATCCCCGCACAATCGCTAAAGGTTTCTGAACTTGTCCAGCTTGTTGATCTTTCCTGCTCCTCCTCCCATTGACTATTAGGCCTCATATCCATATTTTCGCATACCTTTTTTTGAAAACCGATATATTTCATCTGCTGAAGGCAATCATTAAAAGCTCTTTGTAGCCATTGGAATTCATGAATTTTGATTCGCATCAGCCCGCCCGGCAGTCGCAGCGCAAGTAATAATGCGATTATCATACCAAATGATTCAGAAGAGGCATGACATAAGTGATGATATTGGGAGAGGGAGGGACATATGGATTTTAACTAGATCCTGGCAGCGTGCAAGTCTTTCACTCCGCACGTCTTGGCGAGACCCTGGGAATGTGAAAATACGGTCTCGCCCAAGTTAAGCATAAATTCCATCTATTTTAATAAGAGTGAACGTTTAAGCACCCAGTAATTAGAAATGGAAACAAAAATAAGAACAGGCCATATTGCCAAGGTTCTATGCACTCTAATCACAACCTTGCTCAGTGCTCCTCCTAGTACTACATATTTTAATTGTCTATATTTAAATTACGACTGTCAATTAATGACGGCAATTTTGGAGTCCTTAAAAATCATTGTCTCAATTATGTTTGAAGGATTATATATATTTTTTATTGATTGTATTAGGTTGTCTACAGGGACGTGGTGGTTCAGTGGCTAAGACGCTGAGCTTGTCGATCAGAAGGTAGGCAGTTCGGCGGTTTGAATCCCTAGCACAGTGTAATGGAGTGAGCTCCCGTTACTTGTCCCAGCTTCTGCCAACCGAGCAGTTCGAAAGCATGTAAAAATGCAAGTAGAAAAATAGGGGCTACCTTTGGTGGAAAGGTAACAGTCTTCCATGCACCTTTGGCATTTAGTCATGTTGGCCACATGACCATGGAGACATCTTTGGACAATTCTGGTTCTTCAGCTTTGAAACGGAGATAGGCACCACCCCTAAAGTCGGGGATGACTAACACATATGTGCAAGGGGAACCTTTCCCTTTACCTTATTATGTTATCTCTGCACTACGGATGGAAAAAATAAAAAAAGGACTCAGTGAAAGATTTATGAGAAGGAAGAAGACACGATCTGCCCCATATATCTGTATCATTAGACATCGGGGAAGCAATCAAGTAATTGCACCAAAAATATCATATATTTGAGGGAAGGGGATTTATCCCAAAAGCTAGACAATTCCACAGGGAAAATAAATGAATGTTTATCCAAGAATCATGCCTTTAATAACAAACTATAATAGACACAGCTGATTATCTTGGAAAGAGAAAAATCATAGTAACCAGACTGTCAAGGCGGCCTCCCTCAGTAACCAAGAAAGAAACCACTCAACTCCATTTTGCAGAATTAAGAGTACTTTTAGTGGTTATGAGTAGATAGCAGCTAAGCAAAGCAAGATCTGAGGCAAAAGCGCGCATAATCATAGATATCAATATGTGACCCAACCCCCTCCCCCTGGTAACCCCATCCCATGGTCCAATCCGCACATCCCTCAGGTGTCATGTGGGAGACATCTTCGAAAAGCATTATCAGGTTGGTATGCCGGACAGTTGGCCTTGGCAGCAAATCCACTATCTGCAGCATGCTCAGTAGATGGTGAGAACAACTCCCTTTCAACAGTCACTCCTGTACTGAATATTTCCCCACCCAAATACCATGCCTCCCCCTCCCCGTTTCAATGGCAGCCAAAAGCAAGCAGCAAAGCAGAGGCTGACACAGACTTTACTTTTTCCTTTGACATAAAAGGATGCAGGATACGAACACCACAAATGCTATTTTTATACTGCAAGGTATCAGTACCTGTAATTTAGGGTGGATTAAAATCCTATTAGTAAGAAGAATGTAGAACTGCTAGGATGCTAGTATGTGCATTACATACTATTGTCAGATATTATCATAGAATCACAGGGCTTGGAAGGGACTTTGGAGGTCTTCTAGTTGAGCTCCCTACTCAAGGCAGGAGTCTTATACCATCCCAGCCAAACAATTGTCCGGTCTATTTTTGAAAACCTCTAGTAATGGAGCAATCACAACCCCAGGGGGCAAGCAATTCCATCAATTTATTGAGAAAATGTATTTCATACCGTAAAGATCATGATAGGATTTCCATTGCTTCCTTGCTTTCTTGTGTAACCTTTCAGGGGTTATATAACCCACATACCTTACTTAGATTTGGCATTTCTTGCATTCAAAGCTGTAGTTATCTATGCCAATAAAACATACTTTGTTGTATCTATTCCTAAATGCTTTGGTTCCTTATTTAATGGGCATTTTTCCCACAACACCTGGAACACTGATATGGATGAACTTTGCTAAATACACTTCTAAAACTCATGGCTGGAAAGAAAGACCTTTGTTCAAAGGAGAATTTGAGCTTTGAGATAAACTCTGGACACTCTAAAAAAAACCTATAGGTCTATACTTTAGAAGAAAAATGTGTAGCCATGCTTAGTTGTCTTCAAACAGCTGAAGGAATGCCTTGGTCATGGGAAAAAGGGGATTCAGAAGTGCATAATTAATTAATCAATTCGTTATCGATGTGGGTGCCTGTAACAGTGGTGGGTTGCAGGCGGTACGTCCCGGTACAGGGATACCGGAGCCTGCCCAGAGCACCAGATACCGTTCCAGTACGGTGCTCCGGAGGGCCCACCCGCCCACCCGAGCTCCTTACCTGTCTTTAAACTCTTCAGTGTTTCTGTGCACAATGCGTACAGTGCCTGCGCAATGCTCCTCCAAGAAGCTGGAGTGTCGCGGAGGCTCACGGAGGCATCGCTGGATGGTAAGAGGCATGCACGCATACTGGTTGCAACAGGATCCGGAACCCAAAACTGGAATATATATATATGTGTGTGTGTGTGTGTGTGTGTGTGTGTGTGTATTTGTTATATTTGTGCTGATAAATAAATAAAGGGAGACTAGTATAGATCTATTTCAAGCTATTTAGCTCTCATCAGCTAGCCATACCCTTGCTGGGAATCGAACCTGTGCTCTATTGCCTCTTAGGTAGAGCATACTAGTCTCCCTTTATTTATTTATCAGCACAAATATAACAAATGTAACAAAAAGGCAACAGTAAAAAATATTGGGTTTCTGTCTGGATGGACTCTTGTGACGAGCCGATTGACAGAGAATGGAAGCAGTTAGCTTCCTCCCATAATTGGGGCATACCAGGGGTTGTGACTTTAAATATTTGTGTGTGTGTGTGTGTGTGTGTGTGTGTGTTCGTGTTCCAATACCTTGAGCAATTTCAACCAAACATGGTACACAAATGACTTACCCTCTAGAAAAAAATACTTTGGAGGTAAGACAGTCCTAACACCCCTTTGGAGGGGGGGGGGGATGTTCTGTTAAGATAGAGCCTGTTGTGCCTTCAAATGGTTTCTATGGTGCTGCCGTAAAATGCCTTCTACTGTACAGCTCAGTGGAGTTGCCATGGTAATGGTTTCACTGTACTCCACAAGGAGGCTCTCTCTGGTAAGAGGGAAAAGCCAACATTAGAAATTGTAATTGTTTGGTCTGGACATTAGTCGGGCAACACCAGGTTATCGGCTAGTCACTTATAAAAGTCCAGAACTTTAATCATCAAATAATAATAACGAACGCAATAACCAACCAAATCACTCCAATCACTATGATGTTAACTTCTCACACAGGATGAGACCGTGTATGTTGAGGGGTTGTTTTGTTGCAGATGCTTCATTGCCCAAACTAGGTAACATCATCAGTGTCAGGCAGTGTAATTTTCCCATCTTCAGTTCCTAAAGTCTCCTTGAAATAGTCTGGTCTATGTAATAACCTTCCAAAAAAAAAAATCATGAGGGCAGAGGCCAGACCTGCTTCTCTGGGACAAATTATTCCATAGGAGCAGAGCCTTCACAAAAGCAGAATTCATGAAAACATTAGAGTTTACTATCTGCAGTTTTGTGTATAAACTCCATGGAGCTCCATAAGAAACTAGAATTGTAGGTAAGCTTTCTTTCTCTAGGTGATCACCATCGACCTGTTGATATCGGCAGAAGATGATTTCAAAAATAATCACACTGATGTTCCAAGAATGCTATTGGCATCTTCTGGGATTACAATTTTCAATGCCCATGAGGGCTGGACGAGACAGAACGGGTAGAAGATCATTAAAGAGAGACCCAACCTAGAACTAAGGAGAAATTTCCTGAGAGTGAGAAGCTTTCTAAAAGAGACCAGACAGCTCTTCTAGCTAGACTCCTGCTTGAACAGAAGGTTGGGCTAGAAGATCTCCAAGGTCCCTTCCAACCTCATAATTCTATGTTATATGAGTTGACAAGCTTTTGTTACCTGAGACCTGCATAGAATAGTGTGCAAAGTCTTTTTTTCCCCCTTGGAATTTAAGGGTGACATTAACTACATACATTAAGACTATAAAAGGAGGGGTGGATATCTTAAGATCCAAAACGGGAGAACATTGTGCTGCCAATTTTGGAAGATCCTAACTGCACAGAGCTCCAAAGATAACAAAAAAAGTTCTAGGAGCACCTGACAATAAAGCTTTAGGTGGCCCTCCAGGTTCCACCACAAAACCGCATTCGACTAAAGGGCGCTCGACGAAACCGCGTAGCTGACGTCATCACAGCGCGACAACAGCATGGAGAAAAAAGCACGCTGTAAACGCTAAACCTAAAATTAACCTCTAAACCTAAACCTAACCCCCCTAAACCTAATCCTAAACCTAACCCTAAACCTAACCCTTAACCTAAACCTAACCCTAACCCTAACCCTTAACCTAACGCTAAACCTAATCCTAACCCTTAACCTAACCCTAACCCTTAACCTAACCCTAAACCTAACCCTAAACCTAAACCTTAACCTAATCCTAAACCTAATCCTAACCCTTAACCTAACCCTAAACCTAACCCTAACCCTTAACCTAAGCCTAAACCTAAGCCTAAACCTAACCCTAAACCTAACCCTTACCTTAACTTGAATCGGCTTGCTTTCAAAGCACTATTTAAAGCGCCCTTCTTTCTCCGCGCCCTGATGATGATGTCAGCGATGCGGTTTAATCGGGCGCACTTTAGTCGAGCGCGGTTTTGTCGTGCCACGGGCCCTCCATACATTGTATACAAATGAACACAATGAAATATAGATCCGCTTCCTTCCTTGGCAATGGTTAAACTTTTCTGGTCAGTCAGCGGGCAATCCTAAAATGATAGTGCAGAGACTGAATGCCTGTCTGGCATTAGGATTCATGTTCCTAAGAAGGTGGGGGATTATTATTATTATTTTTTTCAGTTGTAGATGCCTGCAGATCCAATGAAGCTAATGCCTTTCCGAGCTGCGGAGAGACTGCGCTAAATCCCATCCTAATTTCTTTTCTGGCAAAATTGGCTTTCCCATCATGTACAAGAGACATACATTGAACATTAAAACAACTTTGAATGCTCAAGACATCTGCTTTAGGATAGAAAATGTGCTTTCCCTTGAGCGTTCAATTTCATATTTCGGTAGATAATTTGCTGCTTTTTGAGACGCAGGAAACATTGAGACATTCCTTGCTGTTTGGATGCTAAGGTTAACTCATTTATCCCGGCACAGTTGGTAACCCAAAATGGATTCAAAAGAGTTCCTTTAGCACATTTCTCCCAGTTGCTGTTTTTCGGCAGGAGGGGGGAAAAACAGCCAGCATGGTAGGTAGCCCTGAAGGGCTTCAAGATAACATGGGATAAAACAGGAGATATGAATAAATAAGAAAGATAAATGTGCTTTAGATGTTAGTCTCCCAAATCCACTTTTCAGCCTGGTGCTACAGAAATACAAAACAGTAGACACCTGTAAAGAGACTGTAATGAGAGATTCTACTCTCTGAATTTATTTATTGTCACAAAGCTAGTAGGTAACATAGCTTCATGAAACAAATATCACAAATGCTCTGTCTTAGACACCATGCATGATGGGAACTTTGAAAATATTGGCCAATGTTCTCTCCCCACACCAGTGGTGGGTTTCAGCCGGTACGGCCTGGTACGGCTGTACTGGTAGTAGCCGTAAGCAGCTACAGTGTACCAGTATGCTAGCTCGTTTGGCCCACCAACCCACTCACAACCGGCCAATTGTGCACATGCACATAACGTGCGGCACCTACTCGAGTTCCGACAAGCGTCTGGGTGTCGCAGGGGAAGCCGAATGCACATGCATGCACAGTGCAGGTGCACGAAAGGTGCACCATGCCAGTAGCGACAGGGAGAGGAACCCCCCACTGCCCCCCACACACACCCAGTTATTGTTTAAGTTGCAGACAGGAAGTGCAAAGAAAAGGGGAAACATTAAAAAAATGCTATGATTTCTGAACTGTCTGTGATAATACTTAACTTGTTGCTCATGGAGCCATTCTATAAAATAGGTCAGTCAATACTATTCATCTAATAGCAATAGCACTTAGACTTATATACTGCTGCAGTGCTTTATAGCCCTCTCTAAGTTGTTTACAGGATCAGCACATTGCCCCCAATAATCTGGGTCCTCATTTTACTCAACTCGGAAGGATGGAAGGCTGTAGAATAGCAATAGCAATAGCAGTTAGACTTATATACCGCTTCATAGAGCTTTCAGCCCTCTCTAACCGGTTTACAGAGTCAGCATATTGCCCCCAACAACAATCCGAGTCCTCATTTTACTCACCTCGGAAGGATGGAAGGCTGAGTCAACCCTAAGCCGGTGAGATTTGAACAGCCGAACTGCAGAACTGCAGTCAGCTGAAGTAGCCTGCAGTGCTGCATTTAACCACTGCGCCACCTCAGCTCTAGAAGCACTGGAGAAGAGCCTAATGCTGGGAATGATTGAAGGCAAAAGAAGAAGGGAATGGCAGAGAAGGAGGTGGCTGGATGGAGTCACTGAAGCTGTCGGCGTGAGCTTAAATGGACTCCAGAGGATGGTAGAGGACAGGTAGGCCTGGAGGAACATTGTCCATGGGGTCGCAATGGGTCAGACATGACTTCACAACTAACAACAACCTTTCCTGGCATTATAAAAGTTTTCCAGATAAGTTGCTCTTTATAGAATGTTTATAAAGTATGGTAATTTGAGCCGCGTCATTTCTGCCTTGAGCAAGAACTCTGGGATGATCTGTTTGATGTTTCATTTGTTTTCTTAGCTATCCATGATATTCTCGGGAGTCTGCTCCAACACCAATTTCAAAAGCATCAATACTCTTCCTTTCCTGCTTCTTTAGAGTCCTGCTTTTGCTTCCATGGATTGTCACAGGGGAAACCGTTGCCTGCACAATTCTGAACTCCCAGCATCTGAATATCTTTTGCAAGGCCTTCACAGCTACTGTACCAAATGCTAATCTGCTGTGTATTTCTTGACTGCTTGTTCTTTTATTGTTGATGGTTGATCTTAAAAGGCAAAACAGAATCTATCATTTCAGTATCTTCATGATCTGTTCTAAAGCTGGATATTGTATTCAACAAAGTTCACTGCTAGCTGTAAAACTTGGAGGGCTTCATCGGTTGCTAAACTACCACAACTAAGAGATCCAGTCAGCAGAAATGAAAGAGATGTTGTTTAGGAAGATGACATTTTGTGTCCATCTACTATACATTATATTTATAGGGACGTGGTGGCTCAGATGCTAAGATGCTGAGCTTGTTGATCAGAAAGGTCGGCAGTTCGAGGGTTCAAATCCCTAGTGCCATGTAACGGAGTGAGCTCCCGTTACTTGTCCCAGCTTCTGCCAACCTAGCAGTTCGAAAACACATAAAAATCAAGTAGAAAAATAGGAATCACCTTTGATGGGAAAGTAACAGCGCTCCGTGCACCTTCGGCATTTAGTCATGCCGGCCATATGACCACAGAGGTATCTTTGGACAGTGCTGGCTCTTCAGCTTTGAAACAGAGATGTGCACTGCCCCCTAGAGTCAGGAACGACTAGCACATATGTGTGAGGGGAACCTTTACCTTACTGTACATTTACAAATCCTGATAACAGGGGTAGTTTTATGGGATGTTAATAAATGTTGGGTATTTTAGAATAGATTAGAAAGTGAAAACAAAGTCTATTTAAAAAAAAAAACATGTGGGATAACTTGATGGAAAAGCATACAGATAAATATGCAGAGAAGAGCAACAAGAATGATTTAGGGCAGTGGTTCCCAAACTTGGCAACTTTAAGACTTGTGGACTTCAACTCCCAGAATTCTCCAGCCAGCAGAGCTCTGCTGGCTGGAGAATTCTGGGAGTTGAAGTCCACAAGTCTTAAAGTTGCCAAGTTTGGGAACCACTGATTTAGGGGGCTGGAGGCTAAACATATGAAGAATGGTTACAGGAATTGGGTATGTATAATCTAATGGGGAAAAAAAGGACTGAGGGAAACATGATAGCACTGTTCTAATATTTGAGGGGCTCCTACAAAGATGGTGGAGTCAAACCATTGTCCAAAGACAAAAAAAAAAAGGCAAGACAAGAAACAATGGATGGAAACCAATCAAAGACAGAAGCTACCTAGAACTAAGGAGAAATTTCCTAATGGTGAGAGCAATCGACCAATGGAATAGCTTGCCTTCAGATGTTGGAGGTGCTCCATCACTGAAGGCTTTCAAAAAGAGACTGGACAACCATTTGTCTGAAATGGAAAAAGGGTCTTCTGCTTGAGAAAGGAGTTGAACTAGAAGACTTTCAAGTCCCTTCCAACTCTATTATTCTATGTTCTAGGCTGCATAAACAGAGGGATAGAATCAAGGTCATGTGAAGTGTTAATACCATTTGATAAGGCCTTGATAAGGTCACACTTGGAATACGGCATTCAGTTTTGGTTGCCATGATGTAAGAAAGATGTTGGGACTCTAGAAAGAGTGCAGAGAAGAGCAACAAAGATGATTAGGGGACTGGAGGCTAAAACATATAAAGAGCAATTGCAGGAATTGGGTATGTCCATTTTAATGAAAAGAAGGACTAGAGGAGACATGATAGCAGTGTTCCAATATCTCAGGGGTTGCCACAAAGAAGAGGGAGTCAAACTATTCTACAAAACACCCGAGGGCAGGTGCAAGAAGCAATGGGTTGAAACCAATTAAGGACAGAAGCAACTCAGAACTAAGGAGAGATTTCCTGACAGTTCGAACAATTAATCAGTGGAACAACTTGCCTCCAGAAGTTGTGAATGCTCCAACCCTGGAAGTTTTTAAGAATATGTTGGATAACCATTTGTCTGAAGTGGTGTAGAGTTTCCTGCCTAAGCAGGGGGTTAGACTAGAAGACCTCCAAGTATCCTTTCCAACTTTGTTGTTCTCTTCTATTCTGTTCTGTTCTATGCTACGCTATGCTACTCTACTCTACTCTACTCTACTCTTCCCGGTTCTATTCTATTCTATTCTATTCTATTGTATTCTGTTGTATTCTATTCTATGTGTGATATGTGATATTCTAAGATATTCCCAATAGGATCCTTGATATTTCTGAACTACTTTTCCCATAATAGTTCAAAGATTATGGAAAGCATGGAGGCAGGCAAAAAAAATCACATTCCAATTCCTAAAGACAGTGGAATCTAGGAAAATGTCAATTCCCATAATAAAAGAAAAGCGGGAGGTAATTAGCAGAGATATGAAAAACAGTCAGGACCAAATTTAAATTTGCAATCTCATTTGAGGAATCCGCTTGCTTCCATCCAAATCTGCAATTCAGTTTGAGGGGGGGTTGAATGAAAGCAATTTGAATTTGCAAATTGTATCACTGATTCCATTAAGCTCCAAGACTCGGTTGGATAAAAGTTCATCTACCTAGGTGCAAAATATCCATGAAGTTTTTGAATTGTATCTACGGCGCCTGGTTTGATCCAGTGTGTGAAATCATTTTGAAGATTAAACGCAAAGAGAATTGAAGTGACAGAACATCCCTTGTAAAGTAAGAAAAATCATTTCAGGAAGTTTACTCCTAAGTGCCAATGTGACAAAACGGTTAAGCTGTTGCACCATCAACTTTATCCACAATGGCCCACGGAGTGGTGTTGGGTCAATCACCATCTTTAGGCTACTGGATTTTTGAGAATTAAAATGGGGGAAGGGAGTGGAATGCACACTTCTGATCAAAATATGGGAAATAAATGAGACAGGACACTTTGTGGGGAAAACAAAATTTTTGAAACCATTCTTAGGATTACCCATATTAATTAATTAATTTACTGTTTATATGTCCCCAAATGTCTTAGTGTAGTTTCCTGTCTTGCCCTTCCTATATGTAGATTGACTAGAAAACTCCGGGTGGTATTCCCAACAGGGCTGTTCTGACAATACTTATAATGATTGTGGTTTCCTTACCACCATGAGTGACCATCCGAAGGGCCTCCTAGTCCAGATAGGGTCGCAATTGGTGCACCAGGCGAACCTGGGCAAAGGCCCCCTGGTCACAGCCGACAGATGATGTTCTAATGTCAGCTGTGGATCCAGGAGGACACCCAAATTGTGAACCCTCTCTGAGGGGTGTATAATTTCACCCCTCAGGCTAAGAGATGGAATTGTCTGGACCATCCTTGGGAGGGAGCATCAATAGCCACTCAGTCTTGTCAGGATTGAGTGCAAGCCTGTTCGCTCCCATCCAGACCCTGACAGCCTCCAGGCACTGGCACATCACTTCAACTGCTTCACTGAGTTGGCACGGGGCAGACAGATACAGTTGAGTATGGAATTTTTGTCAAGGGGCACAGATTTTCCAATGGCCACAGATATATAATTTCTGCCCAAATGGAAGCACATCTGTCATGCTTCTGTCAGCTTCGTGTCTCCTGCTTTCTAGCATTAGTAGTAAATGATCTTTTCTGAAGCATCGTATGATCATCAAACCATCATGTTCAGAGGTGGTATTCAGCCGGTTTGGACTGGTTCACCCAAACTGGTAGTGGAAATCGAGGCCATCCCATTTAGGCATGTTTTCAAACCAAAGCACATGTGTGGAAGGCCGAGCACTTACATGGACACTGTTCTGACCTAGGCTTCCCAAGAGCATGAAACAAACTCCTTATCCCAACAAAAAAAAACCCTTTTATTAATTTACTGTGAATTCTGTTCATTCACATCCAGCAAAGTCTTTCAAGGGAGGATTTATAGTCACAGACTTTATCTCGCTTGCAAGAGCTGACAGGCCGATATCTGCAAAACTTGGCAAGGAGTCTCAGAGAGTCAGGAACCAATTAAGCAAACTAATTGTCTCCTGCAAACTCCACTCCCCTTTCGCTCCTCTTTTATTTCCTCTGGGAGGGGCCATTCATCCTCCACCTGTGGCCTTACTCCCAAGTCGATCCCTGTTCCTTAGCTGTTCCCTTTGTCTGACAAATCTGCGCATGCACACACTGGGAAGAGGCTCCACCTGTTTGTCTGCCCCACTGATGTCTGACTCTGAAGGCAGCTGATAACTGGCATACGGCTCTGGCCCCCTCTCTGCCTCAGACACAGAGCCCTCATCAGAGCCTTCCCCAGACTCCAGGACTGGCCCATCTTCCTCCCCAACCTCCTCAATGTCCGAATCTGGTGCCAGCTCTGCTGGCGGGCCACAACAGATGCAAGTATGCTCACATTTGTAAACCGCTAGGGAAGGTAAGTGAATACTGCCCCTGATCATGTTAAAATGTTAAGACAGAAATGCTGTTTAAAAAGACTCTTTTTGTTTGCATGTTGTTATTTTATTTTTATATTACTTATTGCCTGGGAGAAAAAAAGGAACTTTCTCTGCTAAATGCTGGTCCTAACCATATTGAGCTGTTGAGTCAGAGACCTAATTCTCATCTCAGTTTTTCCCTGAGGTTAATGGACATCCCCATGCTAAATAGGATGCCCACGTGATGGATTCAGTTATAAAAAATATCTCCCGTTTCCAACCTACAGTGTCCTGAAGGACAACGGCTCATTTCATATATTTTTTTATCAAGAAATCAGGCAGATCCGTCATATTTCCTTGAATCAAATGACATTTTCAGGAAAATTCATTTGAACCCAAAATGAGGTTTCCTCTCCACAGACTCCAATTAGTTTAAAAATGGCTTTTCCCCGATGGAAATTCTTGAAACAACTGAGCTGTGTAAAGCGGGGAAAATCAATACGTCTATATATGTATAGGTAGATATAGATAGATACCTGTTCAGCCAATGTATCTTATCAAGCTACATAAATCTGTAACTTTGGCCATCCGTTCTAATTATCAAAGTCTTTAATGGCTTTTTTTTCCCCCTTGGCGTTCTTTCTTCTTTCTCTTTCGGTCCCTCTTCCAATCGCTCGGGCTATTCCAGAGAGAAACCCTCTTCATTCATTTGGTACTTAAGTACCTAAAATTAGCTACTGATCTGTTGATCTTTTGACATGATCTTTACGGATCCTTTCCCTCTGCATGCGTGTCCAAGGCCACACTTACCTTTAGAGAAAGCTCAAGGAAAGGGAAAAAAAACCCACATTTCTTGTCCTTCCCTTATGTACTCTGAAGGGGCCTGGGCCTAATTAAATCACTCTCAAAGACAAGAAAGGATGAATTTCCTTCTTCTGTTCTCCCTTGTTACCCATTTAAGTCAGCCGAGATTCATTCACTGCGTTTTACTTTTTATTTATTTTTTATTTAAGGGGGGAAAAAAGACTTAAGGGCAGAGGGAGTAGAGAAATGAATACAGAATCATAAAGGGAAGAAAGGGAATAATTAAAAAGGGGGGAAATTAAATATGTTCAAAAAAAGCTGGTATAAAAGTTGTGGACAAACAAAAGTCAGTTTGAAGCAAAGACGAACACAAAAAGGGAAAGGACCAGGGTGTGGGGAGTGATGTAATTTTTACTCTTACCAGCTAATGGAGTTTTGGAGTTTAAAAACAAATGTCAATCATTTTTACCACATTCCATTTCCCTTAAGGTTTAAAGGAGCAGAAGGCCCGATTAGTGATCACCATAACAATTCCTTGTGGGTTATCATAGCCAACAAGTGCAAGGAAATTAATTCACATCCTTTATCCGGGTCTCCAGCTTCCCAAACTTTCCAACTTCGCTGCCTTGCTTTTATAAGATACGTTGCCTGTCCCTTCCAGCCTGTCATTCTTGCTTAGTTCTCTTAGCCTGGATGTTTTCTTAGTTCTCCCAGATGTGTGATAATGTTGCTCCCCAATTCAGCTCAAGCAAATGTCTTTTCTCTGTGCCCGAGGTTAAGTTATTGCTTGAGAGAGAGAGAATGGATAGATCATGGATAGATAGATGATAGAAAATAATGGATAGATAGATAGATAGATAGATAGATAGATAGATAGATAGATAGATAGATAGACAGACAGACAGACAGATAGAGTAGATTATATAGATATGATTGATAGATAGAT